>NW_025935888.1:765416-938925 GCF_000764305.2 Hyalella azteca | reverse complement strand
GTGTTCGTGACAATTGCCAGGCATCAATCGTAAAGTACGTGTGCCTGTGTCGATCATGCAGCATTGGCGAGGGTTACACTTCCGTTTTTAGCAAGCATATTGGCAACTTTCTTCCCTGGCGTACATCCGAAAACGAACCTCCGGCATACACGCTGCACCTTCCTGACCATGGGACTGTCCTCTATTCTCTAAGTAAACCAGTAAAGTATCTTAGTATCATGGGACATGGATACCAGCATTATCATACATAAGAAATTGGCTTAAATCTTGAGAGACTTGAGTGAATGAGGAAATTAAAAATGAACTGATTCTAAAAAAGCTCTGGTTTGCCACTATGGCTCACTATATTATAATATTTTATAGTATTTCAAACAAGTAACATTATTATTGGCTTAAAGCTAGGTATATTTCAGCGTGTTTAAGGTTTCTAAACGGATTTTCATTGCAAACACGGTCATTTATCGGCGGTCAACACACTAGCACATGCTCGGTCTGTTCAGTTAAAATAATTCCCAACAAACATGAACCGGTTTAAACAGAACATTAAAGAAGTACTAAAATTAAAAAGCTATAAATGACGGACATAAATGAAACGTGGGTAATTATTTAGTAATATGAATCATAATATAACGTTCTACTACATACCAATGCCCGTACAAATTTTCCTTACAAACAATAGAGGCGTGCAAAATGCCACAAAATTCAACTACTATGAAGACTGTAACAAACACGTGTGTTTACATTCACCGCCGAGGTTATCGATCCATTTCATCCGTTATCGAAGTAACTTGATAGTATTTACGGATCAAGAAGGCATTCTATATCCCTAACTACCTATTCGAAACCCAAATAGATCTCATATAAAAGTAGCACACTAATAGTGTGCTACTTTTATTATTACAACTCTTCTCTTTGTTGTAATGTTTGTCTGTCTGTCTGTCGATCTGAAATTTTGCACATTTGCGTAAAGTTGGAGACAATGCATGAATCAAAGGACAAAGAATTTTAAAACTAATTTTTTTTTCAATATTCAAAAACTGAAAAAATAATTTTGTCTGCTACAAATCTTATAATTAATATATAACACACTTCTAGCTGTCCAATCTATCTGAAAATTTGCAGACTTGCGTAAAGTCGGAGACAATGCATGAATCAATTAACAGAATAAATAATTTTGAAAATTTATTTTCTTTTATGTATTAAATTAATTTAAAAATTAATTATGTATATGTATAATAATATGTATAATATATATATTTCTTCTTTACAAAATTCTTCCTCGGTCTGTACAAGAGGAGCGCTCCACTGCGCAGATCAGCTCCACTGCGCCACTAACGCTGTAACATCGTCGATTGCTGGTTGATTACGTCGTAATGTCTTTAATGACGTTGAGTCCATGGTTGAATTAATATATATTAATTATTTGAGTCCCAGGTTAATAAATATTAATTCAAAAATGGTTGAGTCGACGTCTAATGATTACTGGGACTCAATTTTAATGAATAATGATTGGCAATGTCGTTCGAAAAAAATGCATTTTAACAGCGGCAAAATCATAAGAATGGAAATACTTCTGGCTATAATTTTCCCGTAAAAACTTCACTCTAACAAATAATAGGCAAGCAATGGTGATGTTATTCGCTGTTTTCCTGCGTGATTTTATTCTATGAACACTTGACACGTCGATAGTAAATTATTGTCTAACACTTTAAGATTAAAAGTATTTAGCTATTTTCTTGTTCCTAACAAATTTTGAAACCCACTAATACAGTAATACTAGTGCTGGATGTGCACTTCCACGCTTTGGAAATCGCATAACATGGAAACGGAAAGCTTAAATTATTGACGTCGTTAAAAAATATGAAAAAAGTCATCGATATTGTGGCGGGAAGTGAGGTGCTATAGACATTTAATTAAATGTAAAACGAGAGTTCAATTCAAAACTGGGTTACTAGTTCTGCCCGGTGCATTTTTTCGGTCGTTCCTGAGTGACGGATAAATGATCGTTTGCAGGAGGCGAATAGTCGATCGTATATATATGGCGAATCATGTGCACGTGGCGAATAATTGATCGTATGTGTATGGCGAATAATTAATCGTATGCATGTGGCGAATAGGTGATCGTGGCGACGTGGCGAATAATTAATCGTATGTTTATGGCGAATAATTAATCGTGTGCATGTGGCGACTAATTAATCGTGCGCATGTGGCGAATAAGTGATCGGTTGCATGTGGCGAACAAGTGATCGATCGCATATGGCGAATAAGTGATCGTTCTCTTGTGACAAAAAATGACCGGTATGATTGATATAGCCTGCATGTGACTGATCGTTTGCATCTGGTGAATGTCCTATGTATGTCGTGTATGTGAGGCTCCGCTAATTTTGTTTATAGAGACCCAATCTACATGCGGTGGACGACGTCTGAGTTGCCCATCCTTTGTTGCGGAATTAAGATTCGGAGTCACCATCAAAATGAGGGCACCATTGTGGGGGTTTTCTTTTACCACTCCACATTAAATTATTTAACTCCTATCAGAGAACTGAATGGCCTGGCTAGTTGACCTGAATTGTTTACCAATGCACGGACAGAAACATAGATATCGGCAGGACGAATTTGGTTGGGAGAAATGAACACACAATAAATTGTTAGGTTATTTATTATCATAAAAATTAGTTATATTATGTTAGTATGAAAAATATAAGAATTAGTGATATGTTATGCATAACATTAGTGCTATGTAGCGAGATCCGCTACACCATCACATGAGGGCAAAAAGTGCTCTTTTCTTTACATGAATTCAGAACACATTTCAAAAATCAGTATAGTACATCCAATCATTTTAATCAACGTAGAAACTATTTAGCCCTTTTTTCGATCAATATCTACGTCTATGTTTTAGCTATCCGAAAATCAGTCTACGGCCTTCTACAAAAAAATCCGTGCTGAGAACTAGACTTTCTCAGTCGGACTCATAGAGCATTAATTATTGTAAGAAGAAATGCAGTAATGAAGGTTTGGTCAATGCATTTATACTTGTTCGATGTTTTATGAAAATTTGTGACAAATTCTGCATATACGAAACACATAACGGTATATTTTTGTGTCAGAAACTGACGATCATTTTCTGGATTAATAACAACAGGTTTGCCTAAAATGTTTTTTTTTTCAATTGAAAAGATGTGATTAAGTCGACGTTATAACATTAGAAAAATTCCATTTTCACCAGAAAATACGTCAATTAAGCTTATGTTGATTGATTCACATCTGCAAATGGACACGATCGCGTTCAATGCCAGTTTTTACCACGTTTTTCTTAGCTCGCTTTCGTGTCTGTCTGTCTGTGATGATCAAATCTTGCAATCGATATTTCACCTACTTTCCCGCTAGCTAGCGCTCTGAAACTTTTAGGGAAGCTCAGCTCCCGATGAAAATACAATAATCAATAATTTGTTGCACGTTTTCAGGCGTATAAACTCTAAAGGAACTCACAAGCAGGGGTTTGGGAACCTTTAATGCACGTCATCCTCGAGAGGATATTCGTGTTTATTTAGACTGCGTATATCGATGATACGCTTCGTATCATCGATACGTACGTCAAGTCAAGCAAATTGGCTCGCAACAACGTTTTTCATGTGTAGCAACGGACTAAAAAGGAGAAAATAAAATACTTAAAAAACTAAAAAGTAGAAAATAAAATATATAAAAAAAATTTTTAAAGACCACGTTTTTCATGTGGACTCAAAAGTAGAAAATAATTTTTCGGCAGCTACTGATCTCTGTTTGCTTTCATTCTCTTGGTCTTTTGTATTTCAGGTAAAATATTTTACAACATCTAAAACGAAAAACGTGAGGCGCATTTGTATTTAATTGTTTGGTGATTACTTGACATGATGAATATGATGGTTCATTGAACATTTGATAAGGGTATTGCTGATATAATTCGAAATAGTGGTTGAATTCAAAATTGAAATTAAGGCATGCCTAAATGAAGATGCGCCCCACGTTTTTCGTTTTAGATGTTGTAAAATATTTTAACTGAAATACAAAAGACCAAGAGAATGAAAGCAAACAGAGATCAGTAGCTGCCGAAAAATTATTTTCTACTTTTGAGTCCACATGAAAAACGTGGTCTTTAAAAATTTTTTTTATATATTTTATTATTATTATTACCGCGTTACCTTCTGTCTGTGATGATCAAATCTTGCAATCGATATTTCACCAACTTTCCCGCTAGCTAGCGCTCTGAAACTTTTAGGGAAGCTCAGCTTCCGATGACAATACAATAATCAATAATTTGTTGCACGTTTCCAGGCGTATTTATTCAATGAAATGTATGAAATGGAATACGGGAACAACAATGCATCCCCTCGAATACAATTTTCTACAGAACTTCGAAAAGAATTTTCTTTCGTGCATTTGCGTGGCAAACTGAAATAAAATGAACTGAAATTTTCATGTGTAGCAACGGACTAAAAAGGAGAAAATAAAATACTTAAAAAAAACTTTTTAAAAAAACACATTTTTCTTGTGGACTAAAAAGTAGAAAATAAATTATTGAACGTACAGCCCGACCCACGTTTTTTGGGGCGAGCCATAATTTATTTTCTACTTTTTAGTCCACAAGAAAAACGTGTTTTTTTAAAAAGTTTTTTTTTTTTAAGTATTTTATTTTCTACTTTTTAGTCCACAAGAAAAACGTGTTTTTTTAAAAAGTTTTTTTTTTTAAAGTATTTTATTACAACACTTCTCTTTAACTTAACTTCTTGTTTGTCTGTCTGTCTGTGTCTGTCTGTCTGCTACAAATCTTATAATCGAAATTTAACACACTTCTTTTTTTCCTATCGAACTGAAATTTTGCACACTTGCGTGAAGTTGGAGACAATGCAAGAATCAAATGACAAAATTAGTGATTTCAAAAATTAAATTTTTTTAATATAAAATTGAAAAAATAATTTTGTCAGCTACAAATCAGATAACTGATATTTGACACACTATTACCTGTCCAATTGATCTGAAATTTTGCACACTTGTGTGAATTCGGAGGCAATGTATAAATCAATTAAAAGAATAAATAATTTTGAAAAAAATTATATATTGAGAAAACCTGAAAAATTAATTTTTTAATATTCGAAAATAAAACGAGAAATTCATTGTACATCTGTAACATTGGAGACACTGGATTCTTCAGAAGTGCTGTCTTTAAAAAGTAATGTTTAAACATATATTATTTATATCTTATGTACTGTGAATAATTTCCTGACGCACTGATATGGTTCTACATTCAATTGAGATTTTCGTAAGACGAGAATGAAAATTGAGTGCTTTTCGACTTCACTGATGGAATACAATTTTTGATTGATCGAACTTCTAACTATTCAAAATTTTGAATAAATCGCCTATAAAATAAAACCTTCATTCTGCCTCAAATGTCCAGGCTCAGATTGGTTAAGAACAAATAGAATAGAATAGAAGTGTTGGCACTGAAGAAATAGGCATTAGGCCTGTTGCCGATTCCTGCACTTTTCGTGACTTGATTCACAAGGGATCCGTCCTTTGGAACCCGATCTTTCCATAACTGACGATTGATTGAGATAGCTGCTGGACTTATTGCCTGGTCCGTAATTTGCTAGGCATTTTAAGACTGAACATATGCTCCTGCATAGCTTCGTCTAGTCTGCTCATGAAGGCGTTACAACTTGGAGCGTCAACGATGCTATCATGGTGGCTGTTAACAAATATGTCGGTTTTAATTTATTCAAGACAATATCGGCAATGAACCACAGTAACATATTAAGGGATGGCAATAGTTCCAGTGAAAATATATTCAACTGATGTAGGTTAATTAAGGGAATCTCAACCGGTCCAATAAATAATACAAACGCAGCAGTTGCGTGCAAGTTCTGGATGGCGTGACTGTTTCTTGGAGAAATAATGATCGTTGGCCCGAGAAGACATTTTATTAAAGAGCTACAACAAGCGACTCGTAACGTCATCGTCCGTTTGCTGTAAAATTAATAATTGAGGTGTTACTGGCGTGTTGATCAGGTCATTTTATCGCAAAACAATAAACCTCATGTAGAAAAATTTTTGAAAAAAAAACAATTTTATGAAAATTAATATGATGAACTAGTGACTAGTAATCGGGGTCGTCCGACTTATGTAGTTTTAAGCAGAGATTTGAGAGTGAAATAGAGTATACAGAGTGAGGTACAGGTATAAAATCATTCACGTTTGTTATGGCGAAAATTTGACACACCAGGCGTTTGTCGTTGGAATAACGTTTGTTTAACCTCGTTTCAATGAAATCAGCTCCTTATAATCAACTTTGATCCAACTGAATTTGTCCAGAGAGGAGTAACTTTGTTGTCAACGCAAACCTTGACCGTGTGAACTGGAAACTCACCTTTCAAGCGAAAGCGCCATCATTCTCATTTTCCGATGATATAGCTGATAGTTTTGCGCCTGCCAACACGTGTCGCTGTTGAGCTCCATAGGATGATTGGTCGACGGCCGCAGCATCGCGTGCGCGAGAGGCGCGGTCTCAGCTATGGCCACAATAAAGGGGCAGTTCTAACCGTGTTGCCTTAGCAGAAACAGAACCTGAACTCAGTCAGACACGAAACTTGGTTCAGAGAGCCCAGCGACAGCGCTCAAATCGATAACAATTGAACAGATCTTTCAATCACGTGTATTTTAGTTTATAAATATTAAATATTCTAATCTAGAATACTGGTTCATTATCATTTTTCCCAAGCAGATGCTTCTCAATATCCACAATTGAGAATCTACTGACGTAGGAGAATTGCATCAACACAGATGGTTGAAGTCTAAATCCAACTGTGCGTGTCACTTTAACAATGTGGATTCTAACATTATAAGTTCAAATTGCTCCAAAAAAATTCACAATGAATGTATTGGAGCAAATTGACGAAAAATGACAAGTTGCTTCCCTAAATATGATCAATAATGATGAAAAGAAGACAGAATGCGACGATCTAACATTTACTTACATTTTTCGCACCTGAATTGCACAAGGCATTGGCATAAGCTCGAAGTACGTCATGAGTGAGCCTCACTTGTTAGAGGCGCGAGGAACGTCGCTTGTTCACCTCATGAGTGAGCCTAAAGACTTGCTGCCGTGGCACGTCATCGTCAGGATGATGAACGTCAGTCGGTCTTCTAAGAGGACAAAGATTGGGTGCGTCCCTTCTGGTTCATCGTCGTTCAGTTATCTGAAGTTATATCTGCTTCAAGTTTTATGTAAACTTTATATTATCAGTAGGTAAATATTTACATCTAAAGTTTTTCAAAGAAAAATTTTATGATTACTTAGAAATGGCCATAAACAAACTTTATAATTTTTTTGTTATAACTCATTTTACAAATTGAAAATTGTTGACTATGATTTCATGCTTTTTCATCAATTATTACCGAAGAAAACGTATACAATAATGTGATAATTTTGAAAGCGAACATTGTTTTAGAAAGTGTGTCCTTATAGAGCCATGTGAACAACTGCTTTGAATTACGAGATTCACTCAGTTTTGAATCAGTATATCCTCTATCCTATGCCTAATTGCAAAATAGAAACCAACAAAACTTGCAAGAAACAATAAATTTTACTGAGCCATATCAATATATTTCCTATGTTTAAATAAACAGCTCGATGACGGTAGCTCTAGCCATGGCCAAGCTCTGCAAGCTGGCGGCGCGAAGTAGAGAGGAACGGGAAAAATCCGCGAGTGCCGCAGCTGCAGACGAGGCAGCCGACATCGACCACGACGCATCGTCCGGAAGCAGTTCTAATTACGAGTCTGACAACGAAGAACAAAATATTCCACCGCAGACACTGAGTTTACGAATGAGAACTAATGGTAAATTGAGACAGCAGGTTGAACCTTTGGACATATTTGGTTGAACCTGAAAAACCTTTGGACATATTTTTAAAAGCTCTACATGTTTATTTTGCTACCAGTACAGACAACGAATTCATAGTTGTTCTCAATTATGGATTACGTAGAATATCAATTAAGATGAAGCAATGCAACTTGAATTAACAAAATTTAATGATAGTATGGAATTTAAACTCGTAAAAATATTTTAAAATGTACAAGTTTTTCCGGGACCACTCACTGATCAACGCAATATCGTTCATTTCAGACAAGTTTTCTCGAGGACAAATCACCGCACTTTTTTTTAATAGCTTGTAGCTACTAACAACTACTTATATTGTTATAAATCATGTGTAGTTTTATACAGATCATAGCTCATCTTTTCACAGCTTGTAGCTGCTAACAATTATTTGCACCAAACAATAAATCATTTATTGAAGTTATAGCTAATCGTTTCACCGCTGGTAGCTCCCTATAACAACTTTTATTATTTTAAATTATGCGTACAGGTCACAGCTTATCCTGTAGCTCTGTGTTGCTACAAATCATAGCTTTGTTTCGACCTAGTACGTATATATTCTGAAGGAGATTCCCGACTGTTGTCATCACATTCGCGTTGTTTTAGGACTGACGTCTGCATGTAATTGGCGCCAATTGGGCAGATTATTGATCACAGAATATGGTGCAGTCACGCCATAGCTGAACCATGTGAGCAAACTCGTTCTGCAACATCGATTTGTATGATACGAAACTAAAAATTTTGTTGAACAGATATCACTATTGTCATTAATAATATTTGATTTATTAATGAGAATGGAACTTGAAATTAAAATTCCTTGCGAATTTGCAAGATGAAAAATCTCCAATTTGTTTTACATAAAACTTGGCGCACTTTTGATAACGCGTTCAAATTGCAGTATTATTCGTACTAACCTGCTCAGAATTTATCCTGTTGAATTCATGATTATATCTCTGATTAACACAGTCGTCCAACTTTTTCCTTATACTTGAAACTATTTACAGTTATAACGAAAAAACATTCAACGTACATCATGAAAACTGAAAAAACATACTGTAATTATTTTATTTTCACTAGTGAGAACAAAATTTCCTGAGATCTTGTCAAACATAAGGAATAAATTTTTTTACTAATTTTCTAATCGAACAAAAACAGATGATAAATTATTTTATAGAAGGAGCATATGAAAATAATTATTTTCGTTTTTCAGATACAACTCAGGCAATCGGCACTGCGCCGGCAAGGAAGCCGAAACGAAGGTTGGTGCAAGCATCTTCTGCATTGTAATTGATTTCCTTGTAATTCTCTTCCCTGTAAATATTTTCGCTGTAATTATATTCGTTAAACTTCACTTCGTGGGAGCTCTCTTTGTTGTAATTTCATTTGTTACAATTTTCTTGATTGTTGGACTTTTAGTTGTAGATGTACAAGTAGAAAAAGAAGTTACAAAAATTCGCAGGGAAGAAATCACTGTTCAATTAAAGACTGCCAGATTTTTATAAACGCTCATCTTACCCGCATTCAAAATTCAAAGGAACGTTTCGAATTTTCAGATCTCTTTCTACTTGAGTGTTTTTTAACCTGTCTGAAAATTAATTCATGAGATGTTGGGAGAGCATAAAACTTTTTATTTGAAGGTTCCGAAATATATCTGATGACGTATTGATAGTTTTTTATTTCTTGAGGCGTTCAATCCTTATTATTCGAGTAGTATTGTGAATAATAATACGATTTATCAATAACAACATCAAGCAATTTAAGGTAATATTGACAATTGATCAGCGCACAGTAATCTATTCTCCAGCTAAACCAACATAATCGAAAATTCATATTATATAATCAATCATGGCCTAACAGCATAAATTTTCTGTATTAGGTTTGCGCGGTCCGCTAGTGAAGCATGGGCTGAGCAATACATTGTGACGTGGGCTTGTCCACCTCTTGAGCCAATAATTCAACCATTCCAGATCAAGCAATTCCAGGTTAAGTTCCTCCTCAATCAGTGACAAAAATGAGTTATAATAATGAAATTGAAGCTGTATCAGTAGGTCAAAGTTCTCAATGGACTGGCCGAACAAGATTTCAAAACAAAGCTTATTGGTAATTAAACACTGGTTGTAAGAACCGTAGACTAATAAAAAAATATTTTCTTCTCATAGCTAAAAAAAATTATCTTATACTTTGACTGGATATCACTAAGAGTTAGAAAAAACATAATTTACTTGATAGCGTATATTTTCGTACAATGATTTAAATGTTAGAAATTGTATATAATTGTATTATAATAATATAATTCCTACATAATTCGCCCTGTAAGTGCTTTTAAACTGCTCAATGTTTTTACAGGAAAGGAATGAGCGTGAAGAGCGTGTGACTCCCTGTAGGGACAGCAGAGAATCAACTGCTGCTGAGGACTTAGAATTCTCAAAGATGAGAGAAAGGAACGATAAAGTTGAGTTCTGGCTCAGGAGATACTGCATTTAAAGAAGAAATTATAAGAAAATCTTTTTAAATTAATTGATATAGCGAAACGTTACTAATGGTTATCTTGACGGAGATGATTTCTGTTTCCAACAACCCGGAATTTTGTAAACTTACGGCGTACTTTTCTTTTATTGAATAATTAATTAATGTAGCTTACGTGCATGTCATCATTTCGCTCATAACAAGATGCCTTAAGCGGAAAGATAAGCTTTTTAATACAAAGTACCAAGAAAAGTATTCGGCTAATTTCAGCTGCGCTTTAGATTAGTGGAACAAGGAGGTAATTAATTTAAAATCCAAATTAAAGATAAGATAGAGTTGAAAATTGTGAAATACCATTTCCTCCTGGTGTGATTACATCGAGGAAGTAATACAGTAGCTTTTGAAAATTAGTTTAATAACCGTTCAAAATTTACTTTGCTCCGGCTGGATCAAAATGCCCACTCAAGGATCAAAAAAAAAAAAAATTAGCGAATTCGTTTAAAGATCACTCTGTTAAACAAACTAATTGATTTTAGATTTACTCCAGAAGACGCTTTAGATATAACGATCATTAGCTATCTTTGAAAATACAAAGGAAACGTTGAAATGGCTAATTACCGAGTCGTATCATGCAGTAAAATCTGCAATTAAAATATGCAAGGAATCTCAGCTTTATTAAGTAAAAAACTGAAGTGTCAAACTATGCAGGTTATATACGTATATATGTCAAATTCAGGTAATTATAAATGGATGTGGAATAATATTCAGGAGTTGTTGCTCATATGCACAACAATATAGTTTCTTTGCTTTTGATCACCAGAGATTTTACATTTCTCTAAACGGGCGTTGTTTTCGCTAAAATGTACAGTAAATCTGTAGACAGAATCCTTAAATGCAAACGAGGAGATCATAGGTAACTCCAAGCATAAGCTCTGCTTCGGAGTAGTGGTTTCGCTTAACTATCACGTACAGCAAAGACTGCGATGCCGGAGTCAAACCGTTCCATGAACACGAGAAGAAAATGTTCCATTGAAATACGTGAACACCAATACACGACAATCGAAAAACACCAGCAATGAGACACATTGAAAAATAATTCAGAGACTTGAGGACTACGAGCCACGGTGCGACATGTAGCGGACAATCACGAACCTTTAAATTATAGAGAATAAGATTATAGGAAATGTAAAAAATAAATGAAAATAACCAAACTGGAGCCAGACGTTAATTTTATTGTTAATTACTAAAAACAACTAAAAATGATTAATACAACAAACAGGCTCCAAAAAATATTAATTATAATATTAATTAATATAAATATTTCACTTATTAAAGTTACTAGTACCTGAAATTTGGCATTTATATTTTTAAAACAATCATTATATGAGTACTGAATGAAATAAGGCAAAACAATATTTCCTAGGAACTTAATAAAAGTCGGATACTTTATTAAATATTTAGTATCACATTATATAATTTACAATTCAATAATTTTTTTTACCGAATTAGTAGCACATTCTTGCTCACACGTGCCCTTTAATTAGTCTATATAATTCGGATTAATTTTAATCGCTCTTCGTCATTACAGACACCACCTAATGAACACATATGTGAGGAATATGTTCCTTGGAAAAGCAACGTAATATTGAAACGTAAAATTATTACTTACTCATAACCTTTCCGAACACATTTGTTAACCCGAAGAATTATTTTTCCTGCTAAAGGACGAAAAAAGTTACCGAGAGGATGATTTACGGACTAGTATCTAGAATAAAGTTTCCATCTCATTCAAACTGAAATAGATTTAAACAAGACAAAATATTACAAAAATCATGACAAATGTCCTTCAGTTAGGCACTTTTAAAATCTTGTCTTTGCATTAATAATTTAAAGTTACTTGCTTGTTTTCAAATTACTGGTATATCTATAAAGGACGGAAATTTTGAAGAAGGTAGATGATTTTATCCTTTTAATCGAGAATTGACCGGAAAAATCGTCTAGATCCATACTTGAGTTCATCGTCGCCGTCAAAATAGTGAGGGACATAGTAAAAAATTTCAGGTGACGTCATCATATTTTTTCGGCACATTGTCGTCTGCATTCAGAAAAATTAATGTGCAACAATGTCCAAATAGTGGCATACGCCCTTTAGCACGGTCCAACTGAGTCAGTATGAACCACACGAGAATAAGAGTACATTTACACTTGTGCCCGAAATTATTCATACCTCTTCAGAAATATAACAAAATTCCAATTTTAATAAACAATAGAGATCATTTACAACTTATTCTTCTAGAAAGAGTTGTCATTATTATGTACAACAAATTTAATGCTACAAAATATGTATAGTATAACTTTCGATAGTAATAACTTTGAATTTTGTGAGTAACTAACCGTTCAGAATTAGTCGTACCCTGTTATTCCAGATCATTTATTATAGTATTTAAGAAGAACTATTAATGAAAATAATAGTAGATACTCAATAATTGTATTTCAAAATTTGGTGTTACTAAGCATTGTGATATTTTTCTCCGAAAAGCTTGAAAACATAATTTTTTCCCAATTTAGGGAAAAGCTAAAATTTTGCTAAAAGTTTGAAGATGGCAAAGAAAAAAAAACTTAGTAATGATCTCAGAAGCAAAATTATAAATTCCCACAAAGAAGAGATGAGATATAAAGCAATATCTAAGAATTTTGATGTTCCTACGCCTACAATACAGAGCATTATAAAAAAATTAAATTATTTATCACGGTGAATAACCAGATTGTCGAGGAAGGAAAGGAAAATCTCCCCTAGATGTGCTAGAAATGTAATACGCTCCATTTGTAACAATTATAGGATCACTAGTAAGGAAATTATATCAAATTTGGATGCTTTTGATATGAAGGTATCAAGACAAACATTTCAAAGAACAATGCGTCGTAACGGACTGAAGGGTTTTCGACCCAGGAAAACTACATTGCTAACAGAAAAGCATGTGAAAGCATGTCTGAAGTTTGCTAAAACTCCTGTCGATTCCCCAACCTCATTTTTCTCTAAGATTTTGTGGAGAGATGAAACTAAAATAGAATTATTCGGGCTTATGAATGTTGCTTACGCTTGGAGAAAAAAAGGTGAGGCTCATAATCCAAAGAACACAATCCCCACAGTTAAACATGGCGGTGGGAATCTTATTTTTTGGGGTTCATTTTCAGCCAGGGGACCTGGAAGTCTGATCAAAGTAATCGGGGTCATGTAAAAAGAACAATATTTTGATATTGCCAAATATAACATCAGCAGGATACAGAAAATTTTTTCTTGGTCCAGATTAGATTCTTCAGCAGGATAAGAATCCTAAGCACACATAGAAAATAGTCATGAAGTGGTTCGAGGATTCTCACATCAATGTCATGGAATGGCCTAGTCAAAGTCCAGGTCTCAATACAATTGAGAATTTGTGGCGCGTACTGAAAACACAGCTGAAAAAAAGAGACAACCGAAAAATTTGAAAAAAATTGGAACAGTGTCCCTAGGAAGAATGGACGAAACTTAGCGTCGATACATGCAGGAACCTTGTTGACCATTACCCAAAGCGTTTACAACAAGTTATCACGAGTAAAAAGGCCATGATATTAACAATTGATTCAGGGTATGAATAAATTTGGTCATGAGTCAATTTTATGTTTCCTTTGTATCTCTTTCCAAAACTGAAAAAAAATGTTTTTTGGTTTCTAAATACATGTTATATGGTTCATAAATGGTTTACATCTGCTTTAAAGTTTCAGATAATTATTTTTTGGTCTATTTCTCGTAATTTGTCGAATTGACGTTAGGGAGTGAATAATTTCGGGCACAAGTGTATGTTTAAAAAAGTCTCCTACATTTCTCTGGGTGTGCGTTTCACACGCGACTCTGTCAGCCTGCGAGACAAGCACATGAGTGCTTCTAGTGAGTAGCACGAATTAAGGCGATATATAATAGCACTTAAAGTTCGAATATAATAAAGTTATATATAATAAAGTTTGAATACGTATATTTAATGCTATATGTACGATACGAGGAACAATTCATGACTTGAAGACCAATGCGGTAAGAGGACAGCGATTCAAGAGGAGGATACCGATAATTATTGGGCAAAATCCGAATTTTAATAATACATTACAAAATCAAGGCGAGAAAAAAGTCTGTGCAGGTAAGCAAGTAATAAAACTGCGATACCGTAATGAGGGTATCACATATAAGTTCATAAATTAGTAAAGAATCAAGTTATTTTTTGCGTGATTCACAAAGTGCAGTTAAGCTCATCGGAGCCGTCGGCGCAGTGAGGCTGGCCGTCGCAGCGCAGAGTCTTGTCCACGCACTGCCGCGTCAGGCGACACTGGAAGCCATCACCGCAACCTGCGCCGCGACAGACATCAAACGGGCATGATTAAGAACATAGGAAGATTTTATTGCTAGGAAAAGACTAGAAAAAACGCAATGAAAGAATATAACAATGCCTCATAGTTGACCAGCATCTGTTTGCACAGTCGATAATGTCTCACCGCAGGCTTCGGGTGACTCGTCGTATCCGTTGCGGCATTGGCGCCCCCCGTCGCAGAACTGCGAGGCACGCACGCAGGGCGCGCCATCTTCGACGCCGCACGCCCGCTTCCCAGCAGGACACGCTGCAGGGAGTGGCAGACTTTAGGCGCTTCGAACACAACATGCTACTCCGCAATGAACAGATGAAAAAAGATCGGCTCAAATAACTATTTCAATTTATTAATAGTGTCGAAAGGTCAGTCCCTCTATTGAACCAAGCTCATGCTATACTTCAACTTCGCGTAACAGAAATATATAGAATAGGATAGAAGTGTTGGCACTGAAGAAACAGGCTTATGGCCTGTTGCCAATTCTTGTACTTTTCGTAACTTGATTCCACAAGGGATCCGGCCTTTCCATAACTGACGATTGATTGAGATAGCTGCTGGACTTATTGCCTGGTCCGAAAAGTGATAGGCACTCAAGACTGAACATATATGCTCCTGCATAGCTTTGTCTAATTTGTTCTTGAAGGCGTGCATACTCGGAGCGTCAACGATGGCATCAGGGGGCTGTTCCACGTGTCGGTGACTCGATGCAAGAAGAAATATGGTCGCATGGATGTGTTACAAAGCAGTTTTTTTAGTTTATAGCCGTGGCCCCTGGTGTTGGGTTTTGTTTCATATTCTAGTAATCCTTCTGGGACCTTGTATAAATCGTGGGTATACCGTATACTTGTATACTTCAATGAGGTCACCACGCAGACGTCGATAGCATAAGCTCGAAAGCTTCATAATCTTTAATCTTTCTTCATAGGATTTGCCTTTTAATCCTGGAATTAGCCTTGTTGCACGTCTTCTCGACTAAATTTTAACATTCTAGACTAAATTTTTGTCATTTTCTAGATTTGGTGACCACAAAGCGTTTCCAAACTCTAGGTTCGGGCATACGACAGCAACAAACAACTGTTTCATCGCTTCTGCATCTAGGTACATGTAAGAGCGTCTGATCAGTCCGAGTCGTTTATTGGCTTTATTAACTTGAGCTTCAATATGCTTAGAAATTTTCAACTCATTGTCGACGTAAATTCCTAAACATTTTCCATTGTCGACTTCAACATCATCACTCTCTCATTGCAACCATGTCTTCTCATACTGTAAACTTGCTGTTCATTGTTCTTGCCATGGTGGATTACTTTACATTTGTCAGCGTTAAAACGCAGCTGCAACTTAACAGCCCCCGTTAATTAACCTGTCAAGATCACCTTGCAACTGTACTCTGACATAACCTTGATCAACCATCATTTATATCCTTTATTAATTATTTTATATTATTACTTTTTCGGCCGCTCAAAACTATTGCTGACATATAGCTCCACTGATAGGTCCCATATTTTATCGAGCTTAGATAAGATTCATGCAATTAAGTAGACTTAATTACAGTAACTGATTAAAATTTATAGTTGAAATTACTCAAAGCAGTTGAGTTTGATTATACAAGATGGGTTAATGATTGGGCAAGAGTACAAACTCAATAAATGATTGTCCAAGAATACAAGCTGAATGAATTTTTTCACAAGGTAACAGGATGGATGAATCATTGAATGACTGTACACGATCATGAGATGAATGAATGAATGATTAATCCAATATTGTGACCGATCACTAGAGTACACTTGCGTCAATAGCATAACTTGAGTACGCACGGCAGTTCTGTTCGTCGCTTCCATCAACGCAGTTCATTTCGCCATCGCAGACTTGGTGGCGGCTCACGCAAGAACCATCGCCACACTGGTGGTGAAGCCAGCAGCCTGTCACGAAAAACTATAGTTAAAACTTCTGCAAATCATGAAATTTTTGTGAGTAGACATGAATTTAATTTTTTGTCTTTGAATTGAATACCAGGAAATCGCATCGCAGCTCAGGGACTTGGTTAAAACTATCCCTGAAAAACTACCTATCAACAAGAGACGGGCTGCTTCTGGCAACTCTTCAAATTTCACAGGCACTGCCATGGCTAGATAGCATGGCAGTAACTGAAGGACTTGTAAATATGATTGTCTTAACAGCGCGTGCAATAATCTAAAAATTCAATATCAATAAATACAACTTATTGATAATTGGGTGAGAGAACGGTGAGAATGCGAGTGAGTCTGCCATCTCCCCAAATTCAGACGACAAGCCAAATGTTTTCAAGGTAGTTTACGGTGACCGCCATAATTAGTGGATGTTAAATAGCGTGAAACAATAACTAAAATTCATTTATCTCTGATCAAATTCAGCCGCAACTAAAGCCAATTAAAAATTAATAATTGTTTGTTTAGAGCCTATTTCTCTATTCTAATTGCTTGTTTAGAGCCAGGCAGTGAAACGTTTAGAACTCATCGCCTAGCAAGCCATTTTTACAACTTTTCTCTTTAACCTCACTTCTTGTTTGTTTGTCTGTCTGTCTGCTACAAATCTTATAATCGATATTCAACACACTTCTACCTGTCCAATCGATCTGAAATTTGGCACACTTGCATAAAGTTGGAGACAATGCATGAATCAAGTGACAGAATAATTAATTTTTTTAATAATTTTTTTTCAATATTTAAAAAAATTGAAAATAATTTTGTGCGCTACAAATCTTAGTATCGATATTTGACACACTTCTACCTGTCCAATCGATCTGAAATTTTGCACACTTGCGTAAAGTTGGAGACAATGCATGAATCTATTGACAGAATAAATAATTTTATAAATTACATTTTTTATTATTAAAAAAATTAAAAATTAATTTCATCTGCTACAAATCGTATAATCCATATATGATACAATTTGACCTGTCCAATCGATCTGAAATTTTGCACAATTGCATAAAGTCAGAGACAATGCATGAAACAGTTGACAGAATAAATAATTTTTAAAATTTACAAAATTTTGATATCTTAAAAAATTTTTGAAAAATCATTTTTTTAATATTTGAAAATAAAATTAGAAATTCATTGTACATGTGTAACATCCAAGACACTGGATTCTTCAGAAGTGTTGTCTTTAAAAAATAGTTTTAAAACGCATATTATTATGCACAATTCACTAACTGCAGTTGTGCTCGTCGGAGCCGTCGGCGCAGTGAGGCTGGCCATCGCAGCGCAGAGTCTTGTCCACGCACTGCCGCGTCAGGCGGCACTGGAAGCCATCACCGCAACCTGCGCCGCGACAGACATCAAACGGCCAAGATTAAGAATATTATAGGAAGAGATTTTATTGCTAAGGAAGAAACTAGAATACGCAACTTCCAATTGTACATCCCTAAAAAGAAAATAAAAGAATTTAACAATGCCTAATAGTTGACTAGCATCTGTTTGCACAGTCGATAATGTCTCACCGCAGGCTTCGGGTGACTCGTCGTATCCGTTGCGGCATTGGCGCCCGCGGTTGCAGAACTGCGAGGCACGCACGCAGGGCGCGCCATCTTCGACGCCGCACGCCCGCTTCCCAGCAGGACACGCTGCAGGGAGTGTCAGGGATTATGCGCTTAAAATACAGGCTGCAAAAGCACAGAAATCAGCTGGTAATAAAACTTCGCTAGTAAAATAAATAATTCAGGATGCAGAAAGATAAAAATTGCAATGCATAAAACACGAGTAGAATGAACAAGATTGCGCCCGTTCATCGCATTACACGTGTAAACTTTCGGTACGCACAGCAGTTGCGTTCGTCGCTGCCATCACAACAGTTCTGAATGCCATCGCAAACTTCGTAGCGGCTCACGCAGGAACCATCACCACACTGGTGGTGAAGCCCGCAGCCTGTTGCGAAAACTATAGTTAAAACTTCAGCATATCATGAAATTTTTGTGGGTACACTGAATTTAATTTTTTTTGTCTTTGTATTGAATGCCAGGGAATCGCATTGCAGTTTGGGGACATGGTTAAAACTATCCCTGAAAAACGGGTTGCCTGCCGAAGACCACCACTGCCCTTGGATGTAATGGACCATCATGATTCCTGCCTTCCGGAAAGTAGCCTTCTACACTTCTGGACAACCATATTTAGGCCGTGCGTCGAACCAGCCTTTTGTCGAACGGCCACTCGCCGAAGTACGATAAATTTTGGAACAGAACTATGCTATCTGAAACATAACTTCAGATGCGGTGAACGTAAAATTACATAATTTAACGATGCCCGGGAGTCATATTCGACCCGCGGCCTGGTGGTGCACGGCAGGTTTTATGCAAGGCCGGAGAAGGACAAAGCCGAGTGGTTCACGGCTGATTGGTGGATGTCCGGAGAGATCCAAGGCGTTCGATTCAGGGCTCATTGGTGCACAAAATTGGTGGTACGGGGCTGCGCTCCCCTGAAAAACTATCAACAAGACGCGGGCTGCTTCTGGCAGCTCTTTAAATTTCACGCGCAATGGCTAGATAGCATTGCAGTAACTGGTGGACTTGCAAATATACTTGACTTAACAACGCGTGTAATAATTTAATAATTCAATATCAATAAGTTCAACGTATGATCTCCTATGGGTAAGAAGATATTAATGAAAAAAAACAGGTTATTTGGGTGAAAGGATGGTGAGAGTGCGCGTGAGTCTGCTATCTCCACACATTCAGACGGCAAGCTAAATATTTTCAAGGTAAATTCTGATGTCCGGTCAAACTAGTGGATGTTAAATAGCGTAACAAAAAACTGAAATTCTTCTATCTCTGATTAAATTCAGGCGCAACTAAAGCTAATTCAAAATTAATAATGGTTCATTTGAGAGCCTATTTCACTCCAGGCAGTAAAAACGTTATCTCAGCGCCTAGCAAGCCATTTTTATGCACAATTCACTAACTGCAGTTGTGCTCGTCGGAGCCGTCGGCGCAGTGAGGCTGGCCGTCGCAGCGCAGAGTCTTGTCCACGCACTGCCGCGTCAGGCGGCACTGGAAGCCATCACCGCAACCTGCGCCGCGACAGACATCAAACGGGCATGATTAAGAACATAGGAAGATTTTATTGCTAGGAAAAGACTAGAATACACAACCCCCAAGTGTGTGTCCGTAAAAACGCAATGAAAGAATATAACAATGCCTCATAGTTGACCAGCAACTGTTTGCACAGTCGATAATGTCTCACCGCAGGCTTCGGGTGACTCGTCGTATCCGTTGCGGCAGTGGCGCCCTTCGTCGCAGAACTGCGAGGCACGCACGCAGGGCGCGCCATCTTCGACGCCGCACGCCCGCGTCCCAGCAGGACACGCTGCAGGGAGTGGCAGGGATTAGGCGCTCAGAACACAAGATGCTAAACGCAAAGAACAGATTAAAAAAGCTTCGGCTCAAATAACTATTTCAATTTATTAATAGTGTCGAAAGATCAGTCACTCTATTGAACCAAGCTCTTGCTATACTTCAACTTCACGTAACAGAAATATATACTATATAATATAATATACTATATATATATACTATATATATATAATATATATACTATATAGAAATATATACTATAAATATATACTATATAATAATATATACTATATAATATATACAGTTGAATTTGATTACACAAGATGAATGAATGATTACACAAGATAACAAAATCAATTAATGATTGTCCAAGAATACAAGCTGAATGAATTATTTCACAAGGTAACAGGATGAATGAAACATTTAATGCCTGTACAAGATCATGAGATGAATGAATGAATGATTGATCCAATATTGTGACCGATCACTAGAGTACACATGCATCAATAGCATAACTTGAGTACGCACGGCAGTTCTGTTCGTCGCTTCCATCAACGCAGTTCATTTCGCCATCGCAGACTTGGTGGCGGCTCACGCAAGAACCATCACCGCACTGGTGGTGAGCATCACAGCCTTTGTTGAGAATAAAATTCAAAACTTCAGTCATCAAGTGTTTAGGCCATGAGTTGTATTTATGTGCCGCCGGCTCTATGTATAAATAGTGTTTTAAGAAGTCAGTAGCACAACATTAATACGTGAGTGTTACTCAAAAAACACAATCATAAATAGAACAGAAGCCGTGTTTTGAGGATACTAAAAAATACAATGTACAAAAGATTAAGCATCTGCTTCGAGCAATTTAAAACACTTAAATTAGTTTTTTTTCTGTTGTGGTTTAAATATAAATGTTCCTATTTGCGTTACGTGCTCTTGCTTCCTCATTGTAATGTATGTTTCATGCATATCTTCGTGTCGCCTCAGATTTGGCAAAGTTTCATAAGAACTGTGCAACCGTGTGTAAAGCCTACTTTTCTTACTTCGTACAACTGCTCCATTCTAGACCGTGATTATATGCTATACAACGAATCTCGTGAATTATGAACTGAAATTTAGCAACAAAATTTAATATAAAATTTTGGACTTACATCAAATTATAAAATTATGAGCCTATCACCAAATTATAAATTTTGAACTTAATTAAGCACCTAAATATATTTGAGACACACAAAAGGTTGTTCGAAAATTTCGTACCACAATCCTCTTCATCGGAATTGTCCAGACAATCGTTATTGCCGTCACAACGCATCTTCTGGTCAATGCATAGCTTCGAAAGCTTGCAATGGAAATAGCCAGTCTTGCATCCTGAGAAAAGGTTTGTTATGCGTTATTGCATTACGAACGTTGAGAACAAAATTATCACCCAGGTAAAGAAGTGTCTTGCTTGATAAATTGCATTTCATAATTCCAAGAGTCACTCCTATGAATTTCATTGGTCATGAAATCCCCATAAGAAAATTATCAAACATCGCTAGTCCAATAGTGAACAGAAAAAAGCTTACCGCAAATGCTGTTGGACTCGTCAAAATCATTCAGACAGTGTGAACGGCCGTTACAGAACTCAGCGAATGGTAGACAAGGTCCGTTATTGCGATCGTCTTCGACTCCGCAGGCCCGCATCCCGGCAGCGCAAGCTGTACCGCCGACCAGAACACACGAGTCAAGAAACAGATATTTGATTTGATGAAAATTGTCATCAAGTAAAGCAAAGCGTTAAGGTAGAACGACAGATTCGGCAAAATAATCGGCAGTGCCTTAAAAATATTAAATAATTTCTATGGTGACGAAAAAATTGGGCAATATAAACACGCAGATCCAGTCGAAATACAGGCTCCATTTGGGTCGCCCCACAGTCTATCGAGTCGCCTTTGAGGTGAACCAGGCGTTAATCGGCCATCATCTGTGTCCCGCTGCTATTTAGAAGCCGGTTTCGGCAGTCCATTGAAGGATGGGCCGAATCTGCTTAATATAACCGAAAGAAGCAGCTGGTCAGGCTTCCTCACGACGACTGTCGTCTGGCGCTGGTATTCGAGCGAACCATGACCATCCATGACGAACCATGAGCACGTTTGTCAAGTCATATGATACGATACTTTACAAATGTTGAGCTTACCGGACTACGTGGTAATTAGATAATTAAAACGTTTTTAACACGTTTTTCTTAGCTCAGCTTCGCGTTTGTTTGTTTGTTTGTTTGTTGTTAACATTGACAACGAAAATTAGCCCACTTCTGATTGCACTAGAGATCTGAAATTCGGCATGCAGGCTATTTTCACCTAACAATTTCAGATACAATCATAAAAACTAGCAATTAGAGTCCTAAATTAGCTTAATTGAGTAAAGTATATATATATATAGTATGAATATATATATATATATATATATATATATAGTATGACGTGCAGGCGCTGGCGCTGCGTATCATCGATACGTACGTCAAGTCAAGTAAATTGGCTCGCAACAGCGTTTTTCATGTGTAGCAACGGACTAAAAAGGAGAAAATAAAATACTTAAAAAAAAACTTTTTAAAAACCACGTTTTTCTTGTGGACTAAAAAGTAGAAAATAAATTATGGCTCGCCCCAAAAAACGTGGGTCTTATTGTGCACATGACATAAATGGTTTTTCGACAAAAAGATGCCTTTATTTTTAACTTCATCATATATGAAAAACGGAGGCTGCTTGAAGGACCTCAAAAAATCAATGCATGTAGCTCCATGAGATAATTTTAATTCCTTCTCATAACATAAATAATTAATATTCAAGCTGTTAATTGGCAGAACCAACAACTGATGAACGTTTAGCTTTGTATATAGGACCCACAAGTTTTTATTAAAAATTTAGGTATGTTATGTTGGGATGGCACTGTTTGATACAGGGATGGCAGTGCTTTTCCAGATGACAGGCATTATTTAATGTACCTTCGGTTATACACACTTTTTTAACGCACTTTCCAAAGTCGGCCGTGTCCGTGCCGAAACTATCAGGTGTCAAATACGCGCGCCCCACGATCGCCCCAGGCTCACGAGCGGTTATGACCGGCAGGATTCTAATTTCGGTTATGACCGGCAGGACGTTTATTTCGCTCGTACAGCCATAGCGTAAAGCGGACATAGAGCGGCTAATTTATGCTCTGGGCGAGCTAAAAGCGTCTTTAATTCAGAAGCTAATCACTCTGAAAATTTCGTTAAGGGAGGAACCAAAGCTTCAACATAACGCGAAATAATACGGTATATTAATTTACGGAATTTCAAGCACAGAGTTTAAAATAGAATTATAATGTTAGAAAACTATTTGCAACGTAAAATATAAAACCCTTTCAGTATTAAGTTCTCACAGCAGTTGCGTTCGTCGCTGCCATCGCGGCAGTTCTCCACACCGTCGCAAACATCGAAGATGCTCACGCAAGAACCATCACCACACTGGTGGTGGCCTTTGCACTCTGAGTCACCAATGGCAGGGGAGAATTATATTGAGTTTGGTTGAAGATCATATGGTAGCATAGTCTATCTTTCGAATATGAAAAAGGATTAAATATTTGTTATAAGAATATCAAACTCAAACACCTGAATATTTTTGTCATATTTTCAACAATTTATATCTTTTGAAATGAGTTTTTATTATTTTATACAGATTCAAATTATCATGTAATTGCATGAAGTCCCCACCTCCACAGTTTTCTTCGTCCGACTTAGATCCATCTTCGCAGTCAACTTTACCGTCACAGCGCAAAGAGCGTGAAATGCAGAGCTTCGATAATTCGCATTGGTATCCATTTATGCAGCCTGTACGTAGTTAAAATAAATAGATAAATACTAGATAATACTAGATAATAAATGAATAAAACTAAAAAATACTACTAACTCCAATATATTAGTACAACATTCTACACAATTAAGGAAATTAAGGTAGTATGAACGTAGCATCGGAGAATTTGTGAAATGGAGACTGAGATTAGAAAAATTTCGTGTACAATATTGGTGGAGACTTCTTCCTTTCGCTGAAATTTCTCTAATAATGAAATTCCTTCGCAAACAATTTGAAATTCATTAATATTTTCATATTTCTAGTGATTTTCCAATTGCTGTTTTTCCACAAGCAAACTTAAAAGTTGGTCCAGAATTTATTAACTGGGCGCATGATCACCCGAAGCATGGAGCCGATTTTTCTGGTAAGTATCTCTACGACTGTGTCGTGGCTATAGTGGTATCCCACAGGTTCTGTACAGTCATATTAAAATACTTTATTGCACACATATTACCTAGTGAACTTTCATCCAACATTTGTAACCTAGAACATGTTCACTTTCAGAGACGTCATAAGCGAGAAATGATCAATCTTCCGCTCATTGAGATGCGTTTATCAAGACACGTGACGCAGACTTATAGTCTACGTTCATAATACACTTTCCTTTCCGAAAATATCTAACCTCGATTCCAATACTCCCTAAAACATTCGTAAAATTCTATTTTCCTATCCTCATGAAATTAACAAAGTATGTTTTTGGTAAAGGACTAATAATCGAGCAATAAAATATAGTTTAAGCCTAAAACCTCTACAATTACTTATTAATAAAATAGATTAGCAAGCCAGAATACATCAAGCAAAAAAATGTACACGTCAGTATTTATTCCTAACTCCACTTCAGCAGTCAATTAAAAATAGTCTACTGAAGAAATAAACAGAGCAAACACTCACCGCATGCTCTTTGAGACTCGTCGAAGCCATTTAAACAATGAGCGTTGTTGTCACAGAACTGATCACTGGGAATGCATTTCTGTCTGATATAATAGCCTTCGATTCCGCAAGGCCGGTGATTCTTCGGACACGCTGCAGTTATGATGGCACAAGAAATAGAGAACGCATAATTACATAACACGCAGCTGCATCTGTCAGTGCAACACCAGACAAGTTTACTACAGCATAAGTTATCATATCCTCAAAAGCAGTACGATGTTACATATTGCGAATTCGTGGAACTTCCTAACAGAACTGCAGTTATTACAGCGAACGAACCAAATGTATAGAGGAAACATTGCATGAGTCACGACGAAGGCTTTCCTACGTTTGGGTTGTAAACGTGCCGGCACACTGTTACTGTTCCATACAGAACTCCAAAAATGCTTTATGATAATTTAGCTAGGAAAAAACTCACAACAATTTTTTTCGTCACTGCGGTACAGGCAATCGTCAGTGCCATCACAAACGTCATAAATGCTCACGCAGGTTCCGTCCGAGCACCGGTGATGAACACCACAACGCCCTAGGATGGAGCAAAGTGATGCATAATTCAGATAGATTAAACAGATTTCATCAAAACAATTTCATCAATCAAAAATTCATGTTCTCCAACACCTTCCAATACTCCATTATCAAAACCTAACAGAGTATGTAAACTGTTGGGTTTGTTGAAATAAATTTTCATGTTAGGATTACGAGTTGTTATAACGCATTTTAGAGTATTGGTGTTCGCTCTTATATCGATTGANTTGACGTTAATTTCTAAATTAAAATGTATTTAGCCAGTATTTCTTGCATCAGAGATACTGTCAAGTATTTCAATGCTAACAGCATCAAAATCCACACAGAAACGTAAAATTTTAATAGGTTTTACACCTGTCTCTTATACACATCTAGATGTGTATAAGAGACAGGGGTACTGTAGAAATCTATCTCCTTCTAGAATTTTCAAGCTACAACATTGAGACACATATCATTCGATGCGTAAAGACCATATCTAAAAACGTAACTACCACTTTTTTCGAATTTCTCATTTTTGTAGATGTGGGAGCATTTTATTCCCAATCTTGTTCTTCATTAACCATGTGTTCGTTTTTTCCGGCGTTTCTATACCTCTTCTTCTCATCCTTTTTCCTACATTGAAAAGATTTTTCGTGTACGGTTTAAGCGTTTTGGCAATTGCAATTGCATCTTTGATTATCAAATCTCGAATTTCTTCATATTTTTCTTTATTCGATTGAGCTTCATCAATCACACACTCAACGAGCTTCAGTTTTTCCTTAGCTTTTGTCAACGTATCAATTTGTTGTTTTGATAGCGTGCTCATTATGTACTTATTCTTCCGTACGAGATCAATAAGTAGGGATTGTCTTCTGAAATATCCTCACTCGACTGGAGTTCAGAGCTTAATGTATTACAGATCAGCTAGCGGTCGAGGGCAAATATAGTATGTTCACTCTCGATATTAGCGCGATGATCTTACCTCTGCCTGACCGGTCTTGGATCTGGAGCGAGTTTTTGTGGAGCATAATTTAAGAGCGCGTTTAGCTACCAGCCGATATGCACCATGAAAAAAAACTGACTCAAGGTTTCAAGCTGGTTTGACTCAAATGACTCCAGCTTGGTAAATGACTCGAATGACTCAATCGGGGTAAATGGTCGTTAACTCGTGATTCGGGAGTAATAGGTTAATTTTGTTGGGTAAGATTCGGGGTAAATGATCGGTACCTTGCTAAGCTGTTTATGCAGATTCGGGGGTAATTGTTCGTAATAATATTGAAGGAGGTTTTATTTGGGAGTAATTGGTTAATTTTGTTGGGTAATATTCGGGGTAAATGGTTGTGATGACCTATGATTTAAGCTATTTATGTAAAGTGTCGTGGTACGCCTATTTTGCTATCTACTAACCTGAAAACATTCCGATACGATAAGTATCGTGGTTACGCACAAGAACAACTCCTGCACAAGTATACGAACTGTGAAAGGCTTCAAAAACACAAACTTTGACCAATGTTTCTGATATTATTTAGGGATATTTTTCACTTTCGATTTAAATTTCATGACATTTTTCAGGATCACCTTAATGTAATTATGAACAACAGGATTAGGGCTTGCTAGTAATACCAACAAGCCGCCCAGGGTTCTAGTCAGTTATCTTTAAACCAATTTATTGTAATCGATTTCATAGAAAATCACCCTCAAAACATTCCTCATCAAACATTGAACTTCACCTCACCTTTTGATGTCGACACGTCCTTGGGGCCGATGGAGGAAGGTTGCTGTAGTGTCGCAACCTGATGAATAGGAAAATTCGATGCCGAAACTTAATTTTGTTTTACGTGTTAATAAAAAATGCAGCAAAATGTTGATGTTTATCGCAAGTAATGACAAAATTTCCTTTATTTACCGGATACTAATCCAGTGTTAGCATGAGTCACATTTTCTTATCAAAATAAAATTAGGCCACGAGTAATACGCAGTATAACCCTGAAGTATATCAGGCAAAATAACCCAAGATATAATGAAATAGATCATGCATGGGACAACAAATATGAGTATTGTTGCCAATGGTGCACATGTTCAGACTTCAGTGAATTAAAAACCTTTATTGACTTAAGACATGTTTATAACCTCTTGACACTTGAATCCGTGGGCTAACTATTTATATTAAGGAGAATCTTTGATATTTAATAACAGTGCAGTTAATTTCGAGCGAATAATATGCCCGACAAGCTAGAGTTTGTGATCGTACCTGGGCAAGCGTTCCTCGCAGCGCCAGGATCGAAGACAACAAAACAATCAGCATCAGTTTTGGCCCGCACTCGCTGACGGGAGCCATCGTGCTCTGCAGACATAATGTGCGTTTAAAAATTATTTTTTAAAGACAAAACTTCTAAAGAATCCAGTGTCTCCGATGTTACACATGTGCAATAATTTTTTATTTCATTATCACATTAAAAAAATTATTTTTTAAATTTTATTTTTAAAAGTAAATTTTTTTTTTTATTTTTCAAAATTATTTATTCTGTCAATTGATTTATGCATTGTCTCCAACTTTACGCAAGTGTGCAAAATTTCAGATCTATTGGACAGGTAGTAGTGAGTTAAATATCGATTATAAGATTTGAAACAGACAAAATTATTCCAATTTTTTTAATATTAGAAATAGTTTTTTTTTAATTTTTAAAATCAACTATTCTGTCAATTGATCCATGCATTGTCTCTAACTTTACGCAAGTTTGCAAAATTTCAGATCGATTGGACAGGTAGAAGTGCGTCAAATATCGATTATAAGATTTGTAGAAGACGGACAAACAAACAAACAAACAACAGTAAGTGAAGTTGAAGAGACGTGTTGTAAAAAGGGGAAACGAATGCGAAATAAAACTTTCAAGTTAGGTGTGCAGTGTCAATAGGAGTTAGAAGTTCAAGATAAATGAGAAAGAAAAGGGAGTTCATCATTTATGAGCTTGCAACGGTCAGATCTCCACGCTTTATGAAGTTTATGAATTTTACGATTCAGTTTATGAATGACTCGGGTTAAATAGCCTTAAGTCGTTACAAGACGAGTTGGTATCTTCGCGAAAAAATGTATGGATGTGAGCTAATAAAGTAAATTGTTAAATGACTCGTTCAAATCTTGCTAAGTGAATTAGCAGGTTCACAATAATAATTAATTTTGTTCCAGGTACGACGGAATTTCGTAATTTTGTAGTAATCAAATTAGTAACGAAACTATTATACGCCAGCCACTCTCTTAGTCCATTTGTTTTCAATTATATCCGGAATAATTTTCTCTAATGAATATTAAGACAAGCAAACATTCACTGCGAAGGGAGCCAACAATAGCGCACAGCTCGGCTTGCACAGACCGCAGCCTGAAGAAGATCAATCCCGTGTGAGCTTCACTTATCAACAGTAAGCCTTAATTCCGGTGAGGTTATCAGTTATATTTTGTGAAATGTAATAATGGTTAAAAAAGCACTGATAAGATTACGATAACATCGGACTTTTGTCGAGATTCACCTCACGTATAACAATATAGTTGCAAGACTAATCTTGAAATGTCATAATAAAAACTTCGAGTTGAAGTTTGGTACACTTTACTTAAAATTTTTACAACGTAGACATAATAATGACTAACAAAATTTCCTTTTGTGAATTCTTATCAGTCCGTACAGGTAGGAATTCCTCCAATCAATTTGTAAAACAGAATAAATGCTACAGAATACAGAAATGCTGTAGTAATTATCATTACTACAGTATAAATATGGTATTGAGCATTTTACCCGCTCCGAATTTCATTTCAGAAACAGATTAAAATAGTTAGTAACTATTCCTTAGAAAGGTGCGACTGAAAAATATCGAAACATTATCGCCTTATTATTCAATACGGTGGTTATACCGCAGTCGAATTTTGGATTCCATTTTAGGTCGCCCAGCAGTCTACAGAGTCGCCTTTGAGGTAAATCAATTAAGCGTCAGTCGGCCATCTGTCGAATTCCACTCCTATTTAGAAGCTTTTTTTCAAGAATCCATGGGCAGATTCTGCCTGATGGCCAGAATCTGCTTATTATAACCAAAAGAGCAGCTGGTCAAGCTCCCTCACGATGTCTGTCGTCAGATGCTGGTATTTGAGCGAACCAATACCACCTCCCGCTCATAGAATGGCGCCTATATGCAAGTGCAAGCGCACGTTTGTCAAGTCATATGATACGATACTTTACAAAATTTTGAGCTTACGGGGTTACGTGGTAGCTAGGTAATTTCATAGTGTATATGACACAAACAGTTTTTCGACTAAAGTATGCATTTAGTTTTTACGTCATCATATTTAAAAACCAGAGGCTGCTTGAAGGTAAATATCATATTTAAAGAAATTATCATATTCATAAACCAGAGGCTGCCCTGCTTGAGTCAGAGCAGTGGGATGGCACTGCTTGATACAGTGCTGACAGTGCTTTTCAAGATGACAGGCATTATACAATGTACCGTCGGTTATACACACCAGATCTTTAAAATTTGGATATTCTATGTCAACGTGATACTGTAGTGCGGTTAACATTATTCATTCCTTCGTCAGTGAATTAAGATCGTTGTATTCAATGGAGGTTATGCGTGCTGGGCATGACTCATCGCGGCGTAAGTATCACGGCACCTCGCTACTTTTTAAACAAATTAATACAAACTATATTCGGTGGTTCAAAGGAAATCGATGACAAAACTAAGTCCATGCTTTACGGTTTTTATTTCATATAGTAACTAAATTCTGTTCGCTGCGCAAAATTTCTTGCTAGTTGGGGGTTACCCCAACCCCCACCTACTATACTCCCCCATTAGTTGGAGGTTACCACTACCCCGGTATAGGGCTATGGGGTGGATAGCTAGAGGTCAGCATAGCCCAAGTCCACAGTGCGATTCATATACCTTCCCGAGGGTAACGCAGCCGGGCATCTTCACGGCTTTTGACACAAAGCGCCCACCACAACAGCGCCGTTCAGTTACAGGCCGGAGCACAACTGGCCGGAGCGCAACAGGCCCTACCGCAACAGCTACTCCTAACCTAACCTAACGTAATCTGCGCCGCCTGTTGCGGTAGGGCCTGTTGCGCTCCGGCCAGTTGTGCTCCGGCGCTGTGAAGCAGTGGCTGTGTTGTGCAAAGCGGATTTACTGTTAGCCGGAGTTACCCACAGCTCATTGATCTGAGGCTATGTGTAGATATTGCATGCTGATGGTTGGCGTTGGGCCCAGGGCCTGTTTAAGAGTCAATTTCGTTACCCACGGCTGCGCTCCCGGGCTATGCAAGGGACGTGAGCAAACGCGCGAAGACTGCTGGCTGCAGTTGTCTTGTTTCGCTAGTCTTGTTCACCTACGAAGTGACACACGCGTCTACATAATTTCAGTTGTGTAGTCAATCAATCTTACGGTGCAAAGTAAAGTATGCGACTTGGAAAAAATTCGTTTTAAACGATAAACATGTTTATTTTGAATATTTTTAGAAGCACAAAGTTCTTAGTTTTACTATGAAGGGCTTCTTACAGTGATCATGAGTGATGATCGTTGGAAAGCGGCACCGTTATGACGGCATTCAAGAACATACCGGTAGTTCAGCTACATGGACGGGTCTCCAAAGCTCCAGTAATCATTATTACCGGTAGTTACGCGAAGAGTTCTGAAGTCCCAGAAATTTTCAACTTGTGGTATACGTGTGCAAAAGCGTGTTATTTGAGCTCCTTGTGTTCATATGCCTTAGGTTCTAATTTCTAATTAACTATAATAGCTGAATCGATTTGTGGAATCGAAAGTTAAGAATTATCAACAGTTGACAGCGTGATTTGTACCTTGAAGTCTTCACCACCGCGCCGCTGCAAGCAAAACGTGGATGAACAAGGATGCAAAGCGTTGTAAGTAACTAAGCTGCTCTTTTTCTGTGATAATCATTTATGTGCTTCTTTCTATCGCACCATCAGGTTTTTGGTCGGAGTGAAATCGAATTGCCGTTATGAATTAGGTTATTTTCGAAGAATTACATAGTATTAGAGGATAGATTTATGAAATTGAAATAGAACACGGCGATGTTGGAAATGCAACAAATTCCCACTGCAATTTCAACGGTAGTAATAGTTATATTCTTATTTACAGCCGCTGTAGGCAAAATTTTATAGACCCGTGCAAAACAGTTAGATGACCGGAACATACGTATGTACTAATGACGTGTCGTAAGATAACGAGTCGTTAGCAAATTACACTAGATGTGAATGCACGCGGTTGTCGTCTCGCCCTGAATTGCATTACCTCGAAGAATTAATTACATTTTATGTACTTTGTACCTGGAAACACAGGAATTAGCTACCATATTGAATTTGCGCTCTGTTAAAATAGTTGCAATTAAGCCCTGTAGATACACTAGGCTGCTGTTTGTAAATATTTTGGAAGAACTTTGAGGACCGATTTAAGTGGTTGTTGCGGAAGATGCCTAACACTATATGTGAATATTTGGTGCTGGCGAATATGAGAGAAGGTTCAATACTACTGGTTAATAATAATAGCGGTTTTAGCGTTCATTAGGCCGTAGGGCTGTCGCTGATTCTTAACAGCGCAGAATATTCACAGCTTGTTGCGGTCTCGAACTCGCAACGCACTGCTCCAAATCTGCTGTGCTTAACCGCCTGGCCTCCTTGCCGATTCTGACCAGAAACTGGCAAACAAAGCCCGCACCTCTCTGCTCCAGCAATCCTGGTACTCTGAACTTTAACTACTGGGCCACCCTGCCCTTACGTGTAAATTTAAGGTGAGATAATGTTTCGCTCAGCCGTACGTGGAAAATGCTAGGTACCGCTACTGCCGCAATAGGTAGCGTAATGAAGTCTGTACTTCATCGGGGTTCGTTTCATTCGGATACTTAAAACATTTAGGAACACCAACAATTTAACACAATTTAATGGAACAAAGCAAGAAGCAAAATTTACATCAAGGGATAACGCCATACATTAATCTATCTGACACCTTAGCTGTTCAATCTACCAACTCAACAGGCAACATCTGTGAATTCTTCAAACAAGATAGTCTGCAGGGCTAGTGGGCTACTCCGGTCCTCAAAGTAAGAGGTCGATCCACGTGATGAACGTTGCGCACGAAAAGCTTCAAGGACAAGCTTGGAGAGTGTCACCTCGAGTCCAGTCCAAACGAGATCCGGAACCCTACACATTGAAATAATAATACTTATGAACTGACTGAGACTAATCATTTAAGCATGTTACTTATGGAATCTCAATATTATCACTAAACAGCAACTGAATATGAAATAGAAGCAGCATATTTTATTGTCTAATCTCAATTTGGTTGAACGGAACATCTTACCAATAAAGGCAGGGTAGGTTAACTTGAACCACAGCGAGTTAAGGCGTAATGGTTATCGTCAACCATTCCTAGAAATGGGTTGTTCACAGGAGGACTGCTGGGTAACGACTAGTCTAAAGGCCCGTTTCCACTACGGGACTGATTCTGAAGGATTGAGATTGGCCTGAGACCAATAAGCCACATGGCTGGACTTGAAAACTGGCGGAAACACGTGCGTGTGCTGGGACTGAGACTGACCGTCTGTGCTACCGCACTCGCTGGCCTTTGAAGATAGATTATACTGCCGCTCTTGCTTTTACTAGCTGTTGTCACCATGCGCAGGAGGAAACAAAGATCTATTTACCTAATAACAGTTATGAAACGCAAGAATGGTTTCAAACTTCTCATTAACATAGTTTATCCGTGTAATAACATGCATTCACCAAGGGATTAAGAAACAGCATTATCTTATTATACCTTTAATGTGTCGAGAAAATTGAATGTAATAAATACGTCACAATGTTTGACCATGTCTGGTTTTTGGTCTATAGATTTAGATAGGTATCATAGCGTGCTTCACAAATGCTACTACTATTATTGGTTAATGTGTTTATTTACTATTTACTGAGTATACATACACTGTAAGTACAATAAGATAATTAAGATTTTTAATTGACGGACGAGTGAATCTATGTCAATAAACAGATAAAATCGGTCAATAAGAAGTTAGGAAGTATTATTTCCATTTTTCGATGTTCGTGGATGGATATAATTTCTTTACTTATTTTCTCTAATTCTCAAGATTCTGTCTCTGTAAAAAGAGCTTTTTACTTGCCAGAAGCAAGGTGCCTCTCTATATAAATCGATAAGCCTTTCAGTGACATCTCTGCTCCAGTCTCCGTCGTGCGACATGGTCAGTTAAGCAAAGAGGCAGGCAATGGTGCGTCTATTGGAGCGCCCGCCCAGCACATAACCTTCTTGAACGAAAGTCACAGCGACACTGCCGATTGCCCGTGCCCGTCACGCAAGTCCAGTAAAAGATTGAACAGCGCTTGATCCCCGTCACTCGTCTCGATGGTCCGGACTGCCTCAGTCCGGACTGAAAAAGCCAGTTTTTCAATCGTCAGTCTCGCAGAGTCTCATAGTGGAAACGGGCCTTAAGGTCCGGTCTATCACTCTTGTCGAGTGTTTCCAACATATGCCTTCTAGAATTTTACGGGTAAATTCTAGAAGGGGGTAGATGCCTTCTAGATGGGTAGATGATGCCTTCTAGAAACGGGTAAATTGGTAGAATATTTCGTACATGGATGATGTGGGATAATATTGAGCGGTGTTGAATATTGGAGTATGTTGATAGTTGAGTGATATTGCATATTAAAGAATGTTTGGTTATTGGCAACTTGTGAGAATGCTGATTGCTGGTGAATATTGTTTTGCTCGGGCAATGTGAGAGGATCTTGCATTTCGGTATATATAAGAGAATGTTGTGGGTGATGTGGAAAGTTGGGGTTGGAAGTTATTTTGACTGACCTATGTAAATTTTTGAAAAAAAAGTAAAAAGAACCTGACCTGGCTAACCTAACCTCAGTAGAAAGGTGTCAAGCAACGCAAAGAAGGGACCTAACACTAACTTTAATCCTAACCTACCGACGTTGGCGTTTTTTAGAATGTCCGGTGGTGTAGTTCAGTTATTTTCGTGTCCGGTTTTAAGTACAAACTAATTGCTGAGTACATAACCGGACTCGATTTTGCGATGTAACATATCCATGTGACAACATTTCTTCTCGCTTCGAGTCACCGACATGTGGAACAGCCTCCCTGATAGCATCGTTGACGCTCCGAGTATGAACGCCTTCAAGAACAGTCTAGAGTGTGGTTCCCAAACTTTTTCAGGCTGCCGCCCCCTTTGGCTCCCTAGTGAATTTCTAGCGCCCCCCACAGACACAAATAAAATCATGCGCCTCTTACTATAAAATTTAGTACGCTGCAATTTTAAAAGATAAAGGTTAAACACAAATGTGTATTTCTCAAATAGAACCCCTTTTAGTGAACCAATATGTTTTTCAGGTGTTTTAACTGTTCAGCACTAGAAACCTAGCACGTCTCGGACAAATATACGGCCCGGACTCGTGGCCGGTCTCACGACCAATCTCCAAATTCAATTATCAAGTAATATCTCCCAAACTAATGAACGCAGTTCAATAAAACTTGGAACATGTATTCATTAGAACTTAACGGTGATGTTTAGCATGCGGAAAATTTTTAAATATCACCTTCATTCGTGAGTTATATTGCGATACAGGCCGAAATTCGCAGTGATCAAAGAATTTCTTCCAAACTACCGAACAGATTTGAACGAAATTTTAAATAAACATTCCTAACTACCAAATGGTGCTTTTTACATTCAAAAAAATTTTTGATTTTACCTTCGTTTGCGAGATTTTTTTTTCATTTCATCGTCATTTTTTATTTCACACTTCCTTATTCGCTTTCGTTCGCAATTTATACAGATATAGGAGGAACGACCGGCTTTTCTACCGGCTGGTTTAACCAAGAGCCGTTTACGTATAGCCGTATAACTTGCAAACGAAGGCAAAACGAAAAAATTGTAACGAGCTAAGCATCATCGTTGCTGAGGTTAGATATTACTAAAATACTAAATTTCGTTCAAATCTGTTCTGTAGTTTGGAAGAAATTTCTTGATTACTGCGAATTTAAGCGCGTATTGCTGCTTAAATCACGAATGACACTTGCGAACGAAGGCACAGTCGAAAAAAATTTTCACGAGCAAAACATCACCGTTCGGTAGTTAAGACTGTAAATTTAAAATTTCGTTCGAATCTGTTCAGTAGTTTGGAAGAAATTCCTTGATTACTGTGAATTTTGGCCCCCATTTCCATATAACTATGACAAAAACAATTGAATGCAAAATTCAAAAAATTTTCACGAGCTCTACATTACCGTAAAGTCCTAATGAATACGTGTACCAAGTTTCATCAAGTTAAGTTCACTAGTTTGAGAGATATTTCTTGATCATTGAATTTGGTAATTGGCCGTGAGACCGGCCGCGAGTCCAGCCGTTAATTTGTAAACCCAAGAGAGGTTAAAAAATGTAACTCAGTACTCACTGCAGTGAGTGACAGAGAGCGCATTTTCTCGTTGACGAAAACGTGAAGTCACGGACGGACAGACAGGCGGACAGACAGACGGACGGACATGGCGAACACAATAGTGCATTTTTTTCCATGAATGAGAAAATGCGCTGAAAACAGATCTGGGTATGCGCTAAAAACAGATCTGGGTAAAAAACCATCGCTGGGAGTCATGTGCTGCACGTGTAGTGTACAAATCGTCAAACAAACGTTCGAACTTCGACTTCGGACTGCCGCCCCTATCGCTCTTTTCTTTTTTATCGCCCCCCAAAATCTTTCCACCGCCCCTAGGGGGGCGATATCGACCACTTTGGGAACCACTGGAATAGACGAAGCTATGCAGGGCAGGAGCATATGTTCAGTCTTAAAATGCCGAGCAACTTATACGGATCCAGGCAAGAAGTCCAGCAGCTATCTCAATCAATCGTCAGTTATGGAAAGATCGGGTTCCAATGGCCGGATCCCTTGTGAATCAAGTCACGAAAAGTTCAAGAATCGGCAACAGGCCATGGGCCTATTTCTTCAATGCCGACACTTCTACTCTATTCTATTTTATTCTATTATATCAGAAACTTGGAATGGATTCACGCATTCGCTTTAAATTGAGGCAAAAGTTGAAGAAAATTTTTAAATCAGAGGTCATTGCCTTCACAAGTTTCCCCCTAACCAGCATTCTTCATAAAAATGTCTTCGAAAAATTGTGTGAAATGTGATAACAGTTTCATGTAAACTTTTATCTCTTCTGTAAAGCTGTTAACATGTTTGGGCATGCCAAATTTTCATAACTAGAAGGTTAACCCGGCGTTACCAAGGGTAGTTCGTCCCTGAGAATCGAAAATCCCCTCAATACTTTTGAACCTAAAGAAAAGCTGAAAAATAAAGGAACGGTTCCAACTCACATTTAAGAAAACTCCCAATTAACCAATATTTTGAAATGCGCAGTAAATTGTAATCTTATGAACATTTTTTAAATTTTGTGTTTTGTTTGTGTGCTTGAAGCCTGGGTCGGTAAATGTAATAGACCTAATCTAGCACGTTTCAACAATATAGTTTCGGGACAAGATCTGAACCTGAAATTCAATTATATCGAAATCTAGTGGAGACGTCATAAGGTATTGTTAAGCAGGGAGGGGATTGTCTGATGCAGAAATGAAATATGATTTATGGAAGGATGTACGTAAATTAGGTTTTATTATTGTGAGCGGGATTAGAATGAAAGATTCGTTATAAGGGGCTTAGAAATGACGGGATTTGATATGACGGGATCCTAGATTCGGGATGGCGGAATTCGGGATGACGGAATTCAGGTTGTCGGAATAACGGGATTCAGGATGATAAAAATTTCACCGTTAAAATGAAATTTCAGTACAAGGTGATATGTTCGGTATCAATCTGGCGTCTCCATAATATTCATTATAACTTATTTTATAAGATTAGATCATCTGTAATTGTGACGTAATATTCACTTGACGTGACGGACATTGATGGAAATGTACTAGACGTGAGTCAGCATGGACAACATCACGCGATAGATCGCGCCATCACGACCTTAGTAGAGGGCGGAAGCTGTGATCCCGTAAAAGGGCTGGGAACCTAAGTAAGCCCCCATGGGGGCTTACTAAGTTAGTTAGCTTAGGGGTTAGGGATTAGTTAACTAAGTTAGTTAGCTTGAGGGTTAGCTTCTTGCAAGAAGCTAACGAGCCCGCAGTGATGTAACTAGCGTTAGAGTTACTCGATCCGACCTAACGGTCGAAGTTTAACCTTTTACCAATATTATAACTCATGTATTACCACCATCCCGTAAAATAGATAGATGCTCCAGTTATGTAATGTCATACCATATCTCTAACGAGCATTGACAGAACATGTGGCGCCCGAAGTGAAACTTCACTCGCCCGTGAAGTGAAAGACTTTTAATGCGTTTGTGATTATAGCAACACTGCCGCATAGTGATTTTTGTGCGGTCAAGCCTGTCAACGGATTGTTTCTGGGATGTTAAACTCACTTAAACGTCTGATCAACGGATATTCCAAGAAAACCTTCATCTATGTACTAATTACCTTATTTCAACAGCCGAAAATTGTGAGAATATTCAAGTTTTGCCCGGCGCGTTTTTGCCCGTTTAGTTGTGAGAGTATTCAAGTTTTGCCCGGCGTATTCAAGTTTTGCCCCCGACGTTTAGTTTTGCCCGGCGTTCAAGTTTTGCCCGGCGCGTTTAGAAAGTTTTGACGTTCCCGGCGAACGTCAAAACTTTCTTATTGAGCCGAAGACTGACGCAGAGACAAATTTGAAGTGTCCACGCATTGCTTTTTTTCGTTCTTCGGCATCCGGTACGAACACAGAGAGCAAATAAAGTTGAAACTAGGTTGGCGACAGAGCAACTGGCTCGCAATCGGCGCTTTTTCCTTCGTAAGCCGAAAGCTTTGATGAAGAGACGGGCGACTACGATCGACTAAACTCAAAAGGTCGGCACCAGCTGAGAGTGACTACGAGCGTTCCTCCAACAAGTCAGCTGGGTCGTGAGACGAGATGTACAGCGAAATTCGACTGAAGACGGTGGCAGCGACAGTCGATGGCAGTCAGCAAGGGAATCAACAAGAAGAAACTGACTGATTAAATTATTCCATCAGCAGATGGATCAGCTAGAAAACCGTACTGGGAAAGTCAGTATATAAATCAGCGGAAATCGAATACAGCGACTGGTAAAATCCTCGAGCCACAGAAAAGGCATCTTGAGTAGATCACGTGGTTTGGATAGCTTGCAAATTTTAAGCAAAGTCATGGATTCGTAAGTAGAGTTTAATTCTACCATTTTGTGAGTTGACCGGAAAAGCAGTTTATCCTATTGATTATGATGAATGTAGCAGAGTATTCGCGACATTCTGTAATATTTTACCTGATCATGTCATGATATAATTTTTTTGTGAAGTAACTTGAACGAATCTCTAAGTTTTAAAATGTGCTGTGTAATTAAACGAGTTTCAAGACTCTGATAAAATCCGAATCCTTACTCATAAATAAATAATGGTGACTAAAGTAATGGTCTATTGCAGCATAACGATTAGCGAAACGGAAGGTAGAATTTTAAAAATAATTGTGACCATTTTTATTAAATATCCGTACTATTCAAATTGAATTTCGCTTTGAGTATTAAAGATGTCGTAGACAGACATCCAATTATGTAACGCATGCACAAAAAGTACATCGCGCAGTACGTGAATCTACACGTGAAGGCTGTGAAAAAGCAATGGCAACGTCTTTAGTACGATTGGTCCATGCATTGACGGATATGCATGAATGTTCACGTGTATCGACGGGTACGTGGATTTACAAATATGTACATTATTGACGAATGTGTCTATTGAAAAATGTGAGCATTTACAAAAAAGTGCATGGACTAATATAAGCATTGACAAAGCTTACATTGATGAATGCCAGAGCTAATGATGAACCAGCAGTATTATTGATGTGCAATGTTATAACGTAATATAAAGGTGCAGACAGGGGTAATTTTTTATTAGAGATTATATGAACCCGTATAAACATCTCATGTACTCATGGACGCCACAATGTGCAACCGACGTATAACCCACACTATGTTAATGACGTACAATCGAGAAAAACCTATTTTACATTTATCGTATAATGAGCGATTCATCTTGCATAATGATTTCCTGTTATTATCATTTTGGTTTCAGACTTGATTTATGCGTAATTTCATCACGATAGTTGATAAACATATTATGAATAATTGCTGCTCTTCAACCTGCAACTTTTAGCATTCAATACGAGATAAATTGGGCTAAAATATTCTATTGAATTCAAATAATTCAGAGGTTGAGTATCTGAGTATCTAATACTCACCTAAATGCCCTATATACCAATATTTATTTCTCATTAATGTATATTAATGACGAAATAAAGCTTCATTATAAATTAAATTTCACGTCTTACACGATTATATGGAGTTGAAGCAAAATCGGCTGCTGCAAAAGACAAAAGACTATAAATAATCGCAATAATTCCATTAATTTCAATAACTTGCAGAATATTGAGAATGCACGAAGCAGCAAATAAATGTAAGCAAGTATTATATATCGAGTATACGGACCGATAAAATGGGAGCCACATTAAAGAGTAAAAACGTAACAAAACATTTAAAAAGGTAGCGAAATATTTCTGTATCACTGACACTGAGTTATTCTAATATCCAGGTAACACCAAATAATTAATTTCTCCCAATGTTTATGCATCAATATCACGTTCAACTGTGCAATGTCGATTTAATGTCTATTGTGATTTTGATCGCAATATCTAATTATTCTACATATAATTTTTCTAACACTTTATCAATATGATTGCGTATATCATCTACTCAATTACATTAACTGTCAAAGTAATGAATTGATAAATTGAGATATCCAAGTGATTTCAAACGGCAGATTTAATCTTTAAAAGTATATTTAACTGTTACAATTGCCTATTGTAACAGTAACGAGCAGATCCAGCGTCAAAGACTAGTAGATCATGTGCAGTGGAGAGTTGAACGTTCGCGAAATACTGACGCTTGATTAATCGTAAGAAAGTGATCTTAGTTTTTCCAAGACCATAAGACAAATTTTTTGAAGTCGTTGAGAACGATGGTTGTAACTATGCCAATACCTTGTATTGAGTCCATAATTTTCTTGTGGAAATGTAACGTATTTGCAGTTACATTGCTATTATTAATTTGTTGTGATAATTGCACTACTATAAATCGTGCATTTGGAGAAGGTAATATTCTGAGTTGAATATACATAATATTATACATGTATCTGTAATTATGATAAATGTGTCAAGTTCTCATTAACTTCTCTAACGTGTGATCATGCCGTGGGAGATTTTACTATTCAGACAATTTTATTGCGAATAATTAATGCCGACTAATGTTTTCATTATTCACCAAAAGAATTCGACCGCAGTTCAGTGAAAATTTTTCTTGCAATAAGTTGGAGAAGACAATGACGAAAAAAACAATGTTTTGCTGAAAACAACGTCCGTTCTAAAATGGCTTTGTTGGCAAAAATTTACTCCACGCTAAACGATGGGAGTTAACGAGATCTATACTGAGACAAGCGATCTAATTAATGGCTACTGAGCAATTATGTGATTCATGCAGTTCATTTTTGATAAGACTTGTCAGCACATGATATTGAATATTGAGATTATAATGAGATCTTATCAAGACTAATGTGATTATTTAATCCCATGTCATTGAGATCATTCAAGCGCGCTGAACTGAAATTTAAAATTTGATAACTATCATTAAAGTTAATAATTGCTTATCTGTGTACCTATATTTTGCCAAAAATTCTGAGTATACCTATATTAAGCCAAAGGATGTTTGAATATGTATAAGATGTTTTGTTATTTGTTCGTATATTGGAATTTAGGCGATTGGAATTGGAATTTAGCGCTGCGAATGACCAAATGGTTTAATACAATTACTGTGTTTACGTACTCAAATGTTATATTTCACACGTTTGAAATTAATATGTTGATGTCATTGGTTACATGAAAGCAGAATGTTTTTAAAACTGATTTATTTTTACTATATTAGGCCGTAAATGATTTTATATCGAATTTTTGTAACGTTTATACGCTAAACAATGAATGATGTTTTGCACTTTATGATTTGAGTTATATTTCAATTTAAAAGTGATGATGATTAACTCGCTTTAAACTTATCTATCAATCAATAAACATTCCGATTAAATTAGTAGCAGCTAATTAATCATTCAAGTTGAAATGTCTGTTATTGGGCTAGCATTTGCAATGTAATAAAATTAGAGAAACAGGCCGATGCTAATATTGATTTTCTTGTTTCACAAGTATGATGAGCTCATATAATGCTATTATGATTAGGAGGAACATGCAATATATATTGAACGCAATTTTCGGTGCGACTTAATTACAGCTCACCGATCTTGTCATTGTTTTCTGATATTTCGAGAGTGATAGTAGGGTAACATGGGGCAAAAGGACCACTGCGGGTCATGGGCCCATAGCGGGTTTCCCGCTATGTATGTCAGATATTGGTCCGTGCGCTCTACCGCCGGTCGACAATTTCATGGGGCTGAAGTGTGTGGCTATACGTTTTGCAAAGAGTTTGCGTTGATAAGTTACTCGCAGATAACTGTTTTAGCCCAGATAAAAGTTTTTTGCTGCTAAATAAAACTGTTTTCGATTACTCATACGAAGCTTTCGAAATTACTGTGAATTATATTTTGAACGTATTATTTACAGGGATAATTTTGAGTTCGAGTTTAGACTATTAGCTTTTAAAATAAAATTTTGACACGATATAAATTGAAATGATACCTAGTGGGGCAACGGGCCCATGTGCGTTACGGGGCAGAGCGCCCATGGTGGGCTTGATTAAATAGGGATTTTAAAAATATTATTTTATATAGAGAGAGAGACGTTTCCTATCGTCTCATAGCTTTTAAAGTTGGGTGAATCGGAGTGATTACTCCACCAAATTTACGTTACGTTCAGGTTCAGGTTCAAGATACCGGTATTAATTACTTATCGTTTTGTCAGGTGGTTGCCGAGTGGCACTTGATAATTGGCACGATGAAAAGGTTCTCTTTTTGGAAGCGTTACGGCAAAGAAATTTTATTCGGGAGTAATTGGGCAATTTTGTTGGACAAGATTCGTAATAATATTGAAGGAGGTTTTATTCGGGAGTAATTGGGTAATTTTGTTGGACAAGATTCGGAGTAAATGGTTGTGGTGACCTATGATTTAAGCTGTTTATGGAAAGTGTGACGGTAGGCCTATTATCTATACTACTACGAAGCTTTCGAAATTACTGTGAATTATATTTTGAACGTATTATTTACAGGGATAATTTTGAGTTCGAGTTTAGACTATTAGCTTTCAAAATAAAATGTTGACACGATATAAATTGAAATGATACCTAGTGGGGCAGCGGGCCCATGCGTGTCACGAGGCAAAGCGCCCATGGTGGGCTCAATATCCCTCTGTGAAGACTTGTGTTATAGATCATTAGATTTGTCTCGATGACCTTTTCAAAACTATGGCTAGCTTTTTGAATTACAAATTACACTTCATATGGTATGATTTTTTTGATTTACCGCCTCAAGGCAGCAGGTTCTAGTTTCTATAGTTATGGGTATTAGGACCCCTTATCGAGTTATTGACTCATGCCTTGCCAAAAGTTTATTTCAGCCAACACCAATGAGCCAAAAGTTGAAGAGTTTTATGGTGATGGCTAAAATCACGATTAAGGACGAATTTCCTGCACATAACATCTGGATTATTGACGAAACTAGATCGAATTTTTTTTGATCAAGTAAATATATTTTTTCTAGGCAAGAATACATTTTTTCATGTCAAGGATGAATTTTTATGGCAAAGATATATTTTTCACGTCAAGGATATATATTTTTATGTCAAGGAAATATTTTTTTTCACGTCAGTGATAGATTTTTTAAGCCAAGATTGTATTTTTCTCAAGTTAAGGATATGATTTTTTAAGTTTTTATAAATTAATGCATGTAATATTTTTTTATTACATTTTCTTATTTTGAACTGTAAAGTGCTGTTTCATCATTTTTAAACCAAAAAAAATTCAATTGTGGTAAAGAGGACAGGGGCCCATTGCCCTAGGAGTGGGGCAATGGGCCCATTTTGACACTTTTTACAAAATAGTGTTTCATTAAAAATTGAATAACTCTATAAGCGTGTAATTCACATCATACATTCCCCATTAGTTGTACCTTTAAACAATACAAAGAACTACCTTATACCAATCAAAACTTCATCAAAATTTTAATTTAAAAAAGGGGGGGCCCGCTGCCCCATGTTACCTTATGTGGATCTGATTTTAAATTGTCGATTTAAGATGTTTCTCTAGAGGTAAAGATTCAATGATTTATATTTCTGTCATTACTCTGTGAACGCTATTATCCTTATTATTTTGTGTTATAATCTTAATTCAAGAATTATGATGCTTTCAATTTTTTTATATTCGTACGTATGGATTCTAATAGCATTCCCGTAACCTATAATGCATTGAGTGCGCAATTTTTACGATGGAAATTGTCGGAAGAATTTTCTCTAGAGAGAGAGAGGGAATAAATGAGCAAGAGATGATGAATTTAAAATCATAACCAACAATTAATTGCGTTGATGGCGTTTGAATTCAGTACTTTGTTTGAAATATCGCCTAAAAAAGTAGGATTAAATACAAGGTATTTTCAAGATTCAAAGTTTAGTTTTCTTCCAAATTGCTTTGGAAATGGACATGTTTTTTTTAAAGCGCCAGCCACCGGTTTTTCATACTGTTAAGTGAAGGAACTGTATCCTCATATATTAATCAGTTACCTCTAAACTTTCTCGATTTTACTTAAAGTATGAGGTACGATTTAGACCAGAGGTTTTGGACATGATGTTTTCTTGATTTTGTGTCCACACGATCGAGGACGATCTTATAGAAAGAGGGGAGATGCCCAGTGTCAATCTGGCGTCTCATTATATTATAATTTATTATAAGATTATATCAACCGTAATTGAGAAGTAATATTCACTTGACGTGATAAAGATTGATGGAAACGTACTAGACTTGAGTCAGCATGGACAACATCACGTGATAGTTCACGCGATCAAGACCTTAGTAGTGGGCGGAAGCCGTGATCCTATAAAAGGGCTGGGAATCTTAGTAAGCGCCCGCAGAAGCTGGCAAGTACTCACGCCGCAATGTAACTAGCGTTAGAGCTACTCCGACCTAACGGTCGACGTCTTAGCCTTTTACCGGTATCCTCTTACTCGTGTATTACCACACGTATCAAGATAAGTTCTCTAGACAGATAGTGTCTTAGGGTACGTACACAGTGAAAGCAGGTTTGCCCGCGCGGGCAACCTGCTCCAACCTGCCACAAGAATGAACATAGGATAATAATGTAAGTGTTCACAGTGAAAACCTGTACGAATAGGCTTCTGTAAATTATTGGAAATCTCTAAATATTTATTGTTCTGCTATTGGGATTTACTCATAAACATTTATTGATAATAAAACATTTTCAAAACATATCAATGCAATTTTATTGTAATAAAACTAACCGAACTAGTACACGGTTTAGATACTGTAAATAAAAGTTAGTTATTTTTATGTTTTACCTTCCCTACATGGATGCATGTCTACTTTAATCTACCAATCTCAAAAATTATCCACATATACATATAAAAAATCAGTCTTTTATTTGCATATATATGTGGATATTTTAGATAGGTAGATTAAAGTAGAAATCTATGTAGGGAAGGTGAAACATAAAAATAACTGTGTAAAAATAACTGTAAGCAAACGAAACATGAAAAAATACCTGTAAGTGGTAACTGGTAACAACTTAACAAGTAACAACTAACATGTTGACACTAGTAACAGGCTGAGGTTGACAACATTAAACCGAAATCTTTCGTTCAGTTTTATTCTGTAATTTATATTATGTATGTATCATGCTGGTTTTCAATAATATTTAATACTATTAAGTAAAATCTAAAGGCTTTATCTATGAATGTAGCGGTAGCGCTGTAGCGGCAAACCTCGTATCGCTACTTAAATATGTAGCAGGCGCTACCGCTACCGCTACTGAAAATGTAGCGGCCGCTAGTAGCGCCCGCTACATGCAGCGCGCTACTGCCCACCTCTGGCTATTGGAAATGCGCAAATGTAATAACCAATAAATATTTATGACAAGGCTCTCAACACACAAATTCACGTAAGCACTGGTGTGCCAAGTAAAAGCACATAAGCACTTAAGCCAGGAAAAAAAATTCAAAAATAAATAATATATTATATTAAATTATTGGAAGGTCAATCATTTTTTTTTGTATCGTTTCGCAGGTCAAAATTAAAATTTGAATCGATTTATGAACTATAGACATGCCAGGTTTGATATATAATGGAACGTAAAAATTTAATTTTTGACTTCACAAATTTACCTATAGAATAGAATCATATGTAAGTTAAATTCTACAATTTAAATCAATATAAAATGCAATCAATATAGTAAATTCAATAAAGGTAAACAAAAATTAAGTAATTTTTTTGTCACCATTGAACCGTCATTTGATCAAAATGTGAAAATTATTTTAAATTATGTTACACAAATTTTTCTCCGTTGATGAATTTTTTCAGACAATAAAAACTCCCATGAATATTATTCTTAGTACGGCTACAAGCTTAACTGCATTGAAATGCCAATTTTGTTTCATGACATTATACAAGCTTGATCAATGTTTTCATCTGTTTGTACATCAATTGAATTAGTAAACAGTTAATTTAAATAAAAGAAATTTCGTGAAAAATTGATATTACAAGTCATCTCTGAGTAGCCATGCCGATTGACAGAATAAACGGGAAAGCATTTGCTAATTCATACCGAACTCTCAATTCTTCGCAACTCATCACGGACAAATTCAACTACTGTGCCAGCGCTATTCTTAACAAAGATTTAATTAAAACGAGTTTATTTTTGCACGTGGATATTGCACTTTCTCAGGCGTGCAGGCTGGTTGGAAAAATTTACTATTTCAAAGCTAAATAACTTCCACTAGTACTCTGATCATGAATTCGTATATTTTTAAGTAGACTTTCACATCAAAATGGAGAAAATATGGTGATCTTATGCAGTAAAAATATAAAACAATATTATTCACCAAAGCCTCCAAAACTAATGTACGAAATTACATGATTGTTAAAAAGTCTCTTCCAAGAATAGTTGTTCATTAGCTATGAGTTTGACCCTAACGCAATCAACAGTTGAGTTGTAATCAACAGTTGGGTCGTCGTAATCAACAGCTAAGTCGTCGTAATCAACAATTGGGTCGTCGTAATCGACAGTTGGGTCGTCGTAATCAACAATTGCGTCGTCTTAATCAACAGCTGAGTCGTCATTATTAGCAGTTGCATCGTCGTAATCAACAGTTTAGTTCGTCGCTGGCGTCACTGCAGTGCGGGACGTCATCGCATACGTTCTCTTCCGCGACGCACAAGCCGTCTGGACACACATGACTCGTGCAGTCTGTAAGAGTGCGTCAAGTGAGAACATATTCACAGGTACATTACTTGAGTAAATAAATATTTACGGAAGGTATGAGTACGCGAGAATATAAGTTGCAGTTTTCCAACATACTGAATTGTATCCAATGTGGATGTTGCACGTAAGAACATTTCAATGGATACTTAAGAACGATACACGCCTACGAGTTCATGCATATGTCGGCGTCGGTGAAATTACTAATGAAAATTTGAATGATTATGAATACTTGATTATTTTGAATATTCAAATATTTTGAATATATGAAGGATGATGGATAACCATCGTGTGGCTTCTGAGCAGTGAGCATCCGATCAAGCAAGTGTGGTGACAGAAATTACATGCTATTGCTTTGACGGGGCTCGATGATATTCTTAGTTTTCATAATATTCATTTGCGTGAATTGTTCTCTAATAAATAAGCTAAAGTCATTTAAAACACAATAACAAATTACAAATCAAGTCATAGCTTATTTAAAATACGAGAGTACAAGAAGATTCCAGAACAATTTTAATTTATTCAATGGTTTTCAAAACGAGACTCACGAAGTTGGGGCAGAAGGGCGTGGGGATCGGAGATCTTTGAATCATGAATCTGCTCAATTTTCTTGCGTTGCTCATACTTTATTTTGAATTGAGAAGAGAGGATCTTTGTTTGAGAAGATGCAGGATCTTGCAACACAAATTTATATAAAAATTTTATTAAAAATTGTCAAAGAATATTCAAGTAGCACAAAAATTTTTTCTTAATTTTTAAAAAATTCGATACAATATGAGAATTATAACCATTTAATAGAAACCAGGTAAAAATTTTACACACATTTTTATTAAACTTGAAAATTTCACTCAGTTTTGGCCAGTTGCATTTAGTTTGCCGCTCTATTCTGGTACGATTTCGAATGCATAGTTCTGTTCTAACGAAATTCTTTCAACTCCCGCAATGAAGCTTGATGGTAACAGTGCCCTACATTTTACACTTACCGCATTCATCTTCATCAGAACGGTCGGAGCAATCCTCGCGGCCATCACAGCGCAATTCCTTCTTTATACAGACCTTAGATTTCGTACACTGAAAATCTTCACCTCTGCAGCCTGTTGTACAGTCTTTTCATTAATTATTTCGTAACGAGGCTTTATTATTTCATAAATTAAAATAACGAGGCGATTCTCCGGCATGAAAACTACAGAGACGACGCCCCACTATATAAGACATTTATTTGTTATTTCTTCAGAAATGGGAACTTGTTTGGTTCGACTGAAAATTTTAAATATTAAAAAAATTCATCAGAAACAGAGGATGGCTCAAAACATTTTATCGTAACAATCAAAAATCCATTTGTTTCAAACTCATATAGTGCTTTCTCAATGTTCGGCATGATATTAATAGGTAATATAGGATGGTCATGAGCTTGCAATGAAACGACAGAGATTTTTTGATGCCTAACAGCACGCGTAACTAATGAACAACTCAATAAATTCTTCCCGCATGTTAGACTGAAGAGCTCAAACAGAAAGAATTTCACTCGGATGCTAATACAAAAATATGCCGATCCCAACAAATCTTTCATCTATTGCATAAATTTAGCAACTCTGTATAATTCTGCGCCCGTTCAGTCTCTTAACCGCGGGTTTGAGCCGCATTTATTGCCCATTACCGGAATAATTTCAAGAAATCATTCTGATGCGGTTAATTTTAAAGAAATTAATCCCTTAATTCTCACCACAAGCTCGCCTTGACTCGTCGTAGCCGTTGCGGCAGTGCGGCTGGCCATCGCAGAACCGCTCGCTGGCCACGCATTGCTTTTTGCCGTATGCCTGGCCTTCAAAGCCGCACAGCCGCTTGCCGGCGCTGCAAACTGCAACAGTGCACATGCGTCCAATAGTAAATTTTGTAAATCTATTAATCCATTTTTCTAGTAAATCTATTTTTCTCTTCCCAAAAATTAGAGTATTTTAGCATAAAATAGTGAATATGTTCTCAGAAATAAAATATGTAATGTCCCTAATATCATTCCTGAGCAACATGTACAACAATATCTTGGTTATCAGTACTAATTAATAACATTTGGTTCATTGTTGAGCACCAGGAGTTCAAATTTCAATTGGAATTCAATCTAAATTTAAGCCGCAATGAATTAAGAACTTGAAACCCCGATACTGCAGGTCAATCTCAAAAAGTTCATAGATGTACTCTTCTGGAAAGGATTTTAATCCTTATTTTTCTGTAATAATAACAGAATTCTTGTTTATTCCTGACATGTGAGATAGTGAATGTTTGCACTGAATATCACCCACAGCAGTTATGTTCATCGCTGCCGTCACTGCAGTGGGGAACTCCATCACAGACTTCGTAGCGACTCACGCAAGAACCATCACCACACTTGTGGTGTTCACCACAACCTGAGTCGGAGAAGTGAAATGAGCTGCATTTCCTTACGTTTTCGAGGGCATAGTAGGAGTTAGCATGAACTAAATGCCATTCGGCTGTCAGTCACCAATATTAATTAATACGTATATTTATAGTTTTATCAACATTTTGGTAAATTAGTTTGCACTGTTCCCGGCCACAAATTAATATTTGAACATTATTTTAAAATGGAGCATTTCAGCTACGGTTGAATATTTCCTGAAATGCTTCAGCTTTGCAGACGTGCATAGAAAAAAATATAACTCAGTATAAAAATATAACTCTGCAGTGAGTGATAGAGAGCGCATTTTCTCAAAATCGACGAAAACGTGAAGTAACGGACAGACGGACGGACAGACGGGCGGACATGGCGAGCACAATAGCGCATTTTTCCATAAAAGAGAAAATACGCTAAAAAGGCTTAAAATATACTATATGGAAAACCGTTGCTATGTCCCTCGTACCTGGGAAATGCAAATTAAAATGCTTTTTGCTACATCTTCGTCATCCATGTTTGATAAAGAGAAAAGGAAGCACAAAATCAACGCCTTGGCACACGCACCGCAATTTCTCTCATCAGACCCGTCGTCAGCGCAGTCGACTGTGCCGTCGCAGCGGCGCGTTCGTTCAATGCAAAGCTTCGAGAGACTGCACTGGAAGCTTCCAGCCGAACATCCTGAGACAAGTTCCACTCTCAAGTAAACAAATAAGGCATGGTGACAGGATATTTAAAATCAGATATAAAGACCGAATATTGTCGAAGAGGATTTAATACCCTGAAAAAAATTTAAAGGCGTATGCGACCCTGAATTAAGGTCGCCTGGTACTCGAGGAGTACGTTAATCAGCTTCTCTATGTCAGCTCCGGTTCAGGGTCCAAAGGGCAGCCTCTGGGCAGCTTGCTAGCTCGGTATGACTCGGCTAGGCCAACCCTTGTCATACTCTCAGGCGACTATAAAGTCGGATAGGAGATTCTGATCAGAAACTGATTTCGATCGGGTGGCCAAGCAGACCCAGAATAAATTGGCGCCGAGTGTAATGACTATTCGGCCGAAGCCTAGGCGGTCCTTGAATTTTGTTGTAGTATAAATTGAACGACGTTGGAATAGAAGACAAGAAATGATATGCTATCGAATCAGATATTAAGAGTCAAAATTATACAATTTGCTATTAAAATCAGATATAGTTATACATCACAACCTTAAATGAAAGGAATTAATGATTCAGATGATTACACAGAAATACGGCTCCTTCAATTACATTGTGCCATAAACCCTTGCTTGTTGTCCGAAAAATTTTCCTGATCATGCATTCACTGGGAAAATATTCGATAAGGACATCACTCAACATTTTACTCACCACAAGCTCGCCTTGACTCGTCGTAGCCGTTGCGGCAGTGCGGCTGGCCATCGCAGAACCGCTCGCTGGCCACGCATTGCTTTTTGCCGGATGCCATGCCTTCAAAGCCGCACAGCCGCTTGCCAACTCCGCAAGCTGCAGACATTTGTGGAAATGCAGCTAGTCAACGTGCATAAAAAATGTCAATTACGAGAAAATAATGGAAATTTGTCTATGTATTTTTCTTGATGGTGATGTAAGTAGCTGACTGGCCTCTGCTTTAGCATCGAGGTTTTGCCACCCTGAGTCCCTTCATACCTAAAATTTAGAATTATTCTGCATATGCCTCCTTTCTCCTCTTCATAGTAGCAATAATTTGGGACTTTGCTCGAATGCTCGAAATTGATCATGAGTATTTCGTATATCTTTTGAATTCATGAGAGCGATTATTATTTCATTTGCTTCAGCTACCACTCACAGCAGTCATGTTCGTCACTACCGTCACTGCAGTTGATTACTCCATCACACACTTGGTAGCGACTCACGCAGGAATCGTCACCACACTGATGGTGTTCACCACAAACTGAAAATTTGAATTGAGAAGAAAATTCGAGTAACTTGAAGATTAGTTGACAGAATGAAATTTTGTGCGCCGTTAATGTCATCCGGTTTTGGGTAACAATCAATCAGTCGTGGACAATTTATAGGACATTTATTTTTGAATGATTTCACACAAAATACCAAGTAAATCCTGAGATTCAACTTTTAAATAAAGCAATCTTTCTTTAGATAAAAATTTTGTGATGGAATGAAACACGTTTGGCTAAACAAGAATAATCTTGTTTCATATCCTATTAGAATTAGATAGACGTGGTTCCAATTAGAAAATCGGAGAGCATGAACATGCTTGTAAATATCGATGAAAAGATTTAGAAGAGACATACATGATCAATAAATACAAATGAAATAAAGCACAAAATAAGTAACCAATAAACTCACCGCAACCTCGTTCATCAGAGCCGTCCGAGCAGTCGACGTTGCCGTCACAGCGCCGCGATTGCGCGATGCAAAGTTTCGACGAGGTGCACTGGAAGCTCCCGGCTCCACATCCTGGGTAAAATCAAATTTCAATTGATTTAGTAAAATGATATACGAATGCTAGAAATGGTGAAATAAAATATTGTTATCAAAAAGTGTAGCCGCAGCTTTTAAGCATCTCGTGTAGCACTTGTTAATTTGACTAGTTTATAGAACAGCTACTTCGCCACGTGTCAAAACTGATCTAGACGCCGTCTAGCACGGTGCGGCGTGCAGACGTTGGATATATTTGTTGGTTGACACAACGTTGGTCATATTGAGCTACGTTTTCTGGCTAAAATGTGTACCAGAAGTTATTACTATACTTAATTGTGATCTTAAACTTTTGCACACCTATATGCAAATTAATTACAACCTGTGGCCGTGGCTGTAGCCTGAGGCATATGAATACTGCCGAATGTTGGTTCTGTTTAATGCTTAATTAAACAGAACCAACAAATTAAAATTTCTGTGTTCCGTTTACCAAGTTTCATTGGTAATCAAATTGCATGAATTAAACCTTTGTAAGAAAACGTGAAGAGCATCGTTAGTAAGATTCGTAACCAACCATAGGCTGGATAATGGATTTCAGCGCCTGGGATGCTGATTAAGTATTTCAAATGAACCATTAGGATAGGTAGTACTTTACTGCTTTCGCTGATGGGAAATGAATGGAAACACATTTTCTCCGAAAACGAACAAACAATACAGCTTGTTCAAAGTATATTAGGCACTTCCATGCGGCAGCGCTTCAGCAATAAGTTACAAAATCTGATTATTTATTACAATTATCCTGATGTTAATCCCTTAATAATACTCACCACAAGCTCGCCTTGACTCGTCGTAGCCGTTGCGGCAGTGCGGCTGGCCATCGCAGAACCGCTCGCTGGCCACGCATTGCTTGCCGGACGACGCCTGGCCTTCAATGCCGCACAGCCGCTTGCCTGCGCTGCAAACTGCAACGTAGGGTGCCCAATAAACGGTTAGTTAAATTATGTAGTCTCAACATAATAATATTATATCATTCTATGGCAAATATAACTCACCAAAGGTGAATGGCATTTAAAATTTGATTTTCCTCGTCACGAATATCGTGATTCAAGAATTTTTCACTACAATCAATTGAGAATTTCAACTGTCATCCGGACGTAAATGTTTTTCAATCTAAATTTGAACCAAAACGTAATCAGAATAAAAACGAGGCAATTATTATTTTTTTAATAATGTTCATGCCTGTAATATTAAAAAAAAGATATGAATTCAAATTTATATCACCCACAGCAGTTCTGTTCGTCGCTGCCGTCACCGCAGTTGGTAACTCCATCACAGACTTCGTAACGACTCACGCAAGAACCATCACCACACTTGTGGTGTTCACCACACGCTGCGGCGAAATAGTTTAATCCATCAATTGTCGGCCGAGTATGAAAATTTCTACCAAGCACAAATTGTTTTCTCTTAAAGAGCTGTATTCTAACAATAATTAATTCTGCGTACGCCATAAATCTAAAAAATTCCTCCTTCTAAAAAAAACTAGGGCAACGTTCTAACGATTCACATCCAATAATGAGACGAGAGAGTACCTTGACAGCTGTTTTCATCAGTAGAGCCGTTGCAGTGCACGAAGCCATCGCAGTAGCGGGCGTCTGTGATGGGAAGGCAGCTGTCGTTGCAGAGAAACGAATTTCCAGTGCAGGCGCTGCACGACATTTCGTCGGTGTCGTTCTTGCACTGGACGACGCCGTCGCAGCGTCGAGAATCCGTGGTAGCGACGCAACGTTCGTCGCACACGAAAAAGTCGTCGGGGCAGGAGGTGCAATTGGCTTCATCGCTGCCATCTTTGCACTCGGCAGTGGCATTGCAACGCACAGTGTTCGGGTGGCAGACATCATCGCAGAAGAACTCGTCTGCTTCGCAATCTTATGAGCCGAGAAGATTATGAGTTCATACTATGAACTAATTAGAAAATGCAACGCGAATTAAAAGTAAATCATTGAAATGAGAATCACTCAAGTGAATTCACTAGTAAAAAAGTTCAAGTTTATTTTTCGATTAGACTTGCTGCTGAGTTAAAGAGGTCAGAGAAGAAAATTAGCGCTTGAATTTATTACATTAGCTAATACTAATTTCAGTGGACATGAAACGTAGTTTGTCCTCCTGAGCTATTGATTAAAACTCAGTCAGTGCGGTAGTAAGAAGAGGAAACATCGCCTCTTTGGATTTTTCAGTTTCCACTGCACGAAATCTGATAATCGGATTTTATCGAACAGGTCTTCTAAAATGCAATAAAAATCAAATTCTCTAAATTTTTGAGATTACTTTGATGTAAATTCATGATCGATTAATATCTTACGGTTACTGAATTAACATTGTATCGAGAAGATAAATTGGCAATAACAAATGAATGAATGCTCTCTTTCTTTTAACTGACAATTTTCGTGTTTTTACATTACACTTCTTGCAACCAGAAACTTAGTTAAAGTAGAAAAATTAATATTATCTACAATTCGAAATTTTGGTGAAACCTCATATTTTTAATCAGTAACATCAAGAAGTTTTACTAAATAACAATGAAACTCGCCTGTACAATTGGTCTCATCTGATCCATCTTTGCAGTCGTTATACGTGTCACACAGGAGGTAATTTTGATAACATTTACCGTCACATAAAAAGGCATTTTCGTGACAGGAGCTGCATTTATCCTCGTCATGTCCGTCATTACATTCGAATTTTCCGTTGCAGCGCCGCGAATCATTACACGGAATGTTTTGCCCATCGCAAAAGAAGTTTCCGAAGAGGCAGGATGAACAGTTAGCTTCATCAGTCGCTCTCGTGCAGTCGACGATGCCGTTGCAGAAACGTGTGTCATTCACAAGCAAACATGAATCGTTACAGAAAAATGACTGCACATTGCAGGTTGTGCAATTAATTTCATCCTGCGCACAGTTTTTACAATTCAAATCTTGTGTACTCGTTGCACATTCTGGCACACCATTGCAGCGACGTGTGTCGGTGTTCAATAGGCAAGTATCGTGACAAAGAAAGGATCCATCAGCACAGTCTGTACAGTTGGTTTCGTCAAGACTTGTTGCACATTCTTTCACACCATTACATCGACGTGAGTCATTGTTCAATACGCAATCATCCTCACAAAGAAAGGATCCATCTGCACAGTCTGTACAGTTGGTTTCGTCAAGACTTGTTGCACATTCTGTCACACCATTACATCGACGTGAGTCATTGTTCAATACGCAATCATTCTCACAAAGGAAGGATCCATCAGCACAGTCTGTACAGTTAGTTCCATTCAAATTAACCCCACAGTCTTTAATTCCTGTCTCAATAATTTCAGGCTTGGAGTTGCTACTATCCATTTCATCCTGTGACGAAGTAGTCGTAGGAGGCATGGTTGTGATAATGCTTTCCAGAACATCAGCCGGACATTCAGCTAACGGATAACGGGAAAGAGAACAACTTGAATAAAAGTATACTATTAAATCTTCGTTAGTGCTGATTTGGCATTACCTGAGGTCTATGAATTAAGTGTATGCGGTAATGATTTGTGCGTGATTGTATGCTGACTGGGGTTGAAAATATTTCAATTTATTTATTGGAGTTTGCATTGAATATTACGCCACAAATTTAGAAAACTTATAGCAAATAAAACTAAATTCATTCGCCACTTTGTAGCCACTGAAACACACATTAATTTGGGGCTTCCACAAAAAAGTACATAGAGAAGAATCACAGGACTTACTTTGGCTTATGATTTGCACTTTGAGAGGAGGGTTGGTGTCACTCAACTGAGATATGTAATTTGCAATCGCCGAACATGACTTGATCTCGACGTACGTGGCGTTAGCAGTTAAACAATACTTGTTTAAAATTCTTGGTCTGCAACACAATTGGCATTAAAGCATAAAAAAGAACAGGCTTGCCCTAGAAATAATTATCATTTCCATGAAATTTGTTGCTTCAGGGGGAGAATTAGAATTTTCAACGTTTTCCCACTTAAGAGCGTTTTCTCGGTTATAGAACACAGAGCGAGCGAGTAAAAAGTAAACAATAAGGTAAAAGTTAAATTGAAATTTAATGTACAGGGTCCGCCATATTTATGGCAACGGATGTTTGCTATATAAAAATAAATTGGTTTCTAGCAGACTTTTCTTTTATAATTGAGCCTAATATCATCTATTAATTCATCTATTTTATATTGCAGAAGTCTAAGGTGTCTAAATATACTATTACTTATGGCAGTAGATAGAAATGCAATTGAAACCCTTCATGAAAAGGGCGAGAGTAATTCAGTCATTGCAAAAAACTCCAAATTCGTCGTGAAACTGTGTGGAAGGTGGTAAAAAAATTCAAGGAAACTGGTGAAACATACAATCGACCTGGTCAAGGATGGAAACGAAGTGTCCGAACAAAAGAATTGGTCAAAAACACGAGGGAGAAGTTGAGGAGGTACCCTAGTCGCTCCAGCTGCAAAATTGGCTGCAGAAGCAGGAGTAAGTCAGACATCAATTAATGTGTAGAGTCCTCAAAGATGACCTCATAACCTCCCCTTACAAGATGCAAACAAGGCATGAACTAACAGACCGTCTTGAACGAATGAGGCTCGAAAGATGCCAGCACATTCTGGATCTCATTGAGGATGGCACGCTGCCCAACTTGGTGTTCAGTGACGAGAAAAAATTTGACATTGAACAAAGCGTTAACCGTCAAAATGATAAAGTTTTGAGTCGGGATGGATCTGTGGCAACCAGAACAGCAACACGACGTTAAAATACTATGTCCGTGATGGTTTGGGCCGCGGTAACCGCCACTGGGAGGTCCCCACTCGTTTTTGTCCCCTCAAGAGTGAAATTGAACAGTCAGCGATACATTTCGGATATTTTTGGAGAATGTGTTGTTACCTTGGGCCCGTAAGCACTTCAACGGCTCACCATGGAGTTTTCAACAAGACTCTGCCCCATAATATGGCTCAAACATGACCCAAAACTGGATTCAGGGTCACATCCCAGCGTTCATTAGCAAAAATGAATGGCCCTCAAGAAGCCCTGATTTGAATCCTCTCGACTTTTCTGTGTGGGCTAATTTAGAGACTAGGGTCTGCAGAACACCTCATGATTCTTTGGATAGTTTGAAGTCTAAATAGACACGAGAATGGGACTTGATCCCTGAAGAAAATGCTGCGTGTCTCCTGTGAAGCTTTCCCGCGTAGATTGGAGGCCGTCATTAAAAATAAGGGTGGTCATATTGAATAAATATTTCTGAGAATTGTTTAGGTAATTATTGGCCACTAGCTCATCCAATAAAAAAAACAATATACCTGTTTGTTTCATTGAGAAATAATGAAAAACATGCGTTGCCTTAAATATGGCAGACCCGGTATAACAATTTCTTCGAACATTTCATCAAGCAAGGCATTATTAAGGTATAAGATGATTAATACGTACTTTTTTATCTTGATTGGCTTAACACATACAGAAAAAATATTCTTCAGGCTTTGTTCCACCTTGTTTTTCAATTCATTGACCATTTTTCTTGTCACATTCCCGTGAGGAGGATTTATAATTGGGATACAAAATTTCGAGTCGAAATCTGAAAAAATAATGCAGAAATATGTAGAAAAAATTACCGCAATTGTATTAAGGAATATTTCAGTCGTTACAGAAATCAAGTCCGATGCGATATCTTCCTCGTGAAGTAATTTTTGACGCGCAAAATCTTGGAACTGAGTAGCAGAGAAATAAAATCATGAAGTCACTGGGAATAATTTAGTACCGGTATATTCGACCGCACGGTGTGACTAAGAATGGATCACCGACTGTAAAATAATAAGACTTTTGATTTTCATTTCGAGTCGTAAAATATAAACATCATTGCCTCAACATCATCTTGTAGATATTTTCCGACTCACTAGATGAGTTCGACGTAGAGTTACACGACGATTCCAGGGCCGGTGGCTGAAAAAATAACGTCGTAGATTAGAAGCGGTTCACAGAACCATAAATATTAACAAATAATCATTTAAAGATAACAAGATCTATTGAGTTTTTTAAAATTAGTGCTCCAAATAACTTATTAAATTCATAAATGAAAGAAAGCCTTCATTAGAGGAAAATTAGTACTATACCTACTTTTGACAGCGTAATTATGGCTACTGGAATGCAATTGAATCTGGTAAACAAAATACATTTATAAAATTTTCAAATTAGTTAGACATATAGAACTTAATTGGATACCCTATAATAATGTGTTGCTAGAAAATGTAACATTGACTATGAAATTTGTGAATATGATTACGAAACGGCATTAAAAAGATATATATTTTTTATTAAAATTGTACCGCATATATCACGAAACAGATGCGATCAATAATATATACGTTATTTATTGCATCCAATATGAATCGCTGGTGTTCAGGGTATCTTCTAAGCCTACATTGTTATCAGACGGTAAAATAATGCCACTATGCTCTAGCGAACGCATGTGAGTGTTATTTTCGGCAGTGCATTTATTAGACAGATACGTTGCAATGTTGACTTTCTGGCTCATGTACGTCATAAAATAATCAAAATCCTGACCTCGAGTCTTATCATCGAGCAGATTAGTAAACCACAAATAACTGGATTACCTGTATCTGATTTCGAAACTCTTGATATGGTTGTAAAATGTAAATTGAAAGACCCATGTAAATCAGGATCGTCAGGCCTCACTGATATTATTTTGGGTTTCGTAGAATTTCCGATTTGACTCCGCGAGATTTTTTTATGGGGTTATCTCAAATGAATTGTTTACAATGTCCAAGGACCCTTCCTCATATGAATAACAACATACACCAAGCCATCGCCAGCACATCCGTCAGCGAGTTGAGCGGAACTTAAAAAAATGACTATAATAGAATGCATTGACAATGGGGCCGTCATTTTTTCCGATGTCATTTCTGAAATTAAATGATACAAAAATTCAGTTAATGTGTTTTTAAAACAAAATTCATATTGAAATGATAGCTTCACTAGTTATTTTTAGCGCATTTTCTCATTTATGAAAAAAATGCACTATTGTGCTCGCCATGTCCGTCCGTGACTTCATGTTTTCGTCGACGAGAAAATGCGCTCTCTGTCACTCACTGCAGTGAGTACTGAGTTATCTTACTTTCATTAAGTTTTCAAATCAGGAAGTTTTTGTGAATCACTTTGTACAATAAGCGCTGAGTCCTCACCTGTCCCTCCAGGGCTCCCTGGGCCTGGCAGTGGTAAGTGAACAAGAGGATAAGCACAAAAGCTGCCACGAGCTTCATGCTAGTCATCATGATGGTGTTTGTGTGTAAATTTACCTGAGCCAAAGAAACTATGATAAGTAAAAATTAACACTCAACTTACAACATAAAATAGGAACTACTTTTCCCCTTTTCGGTTTTTCTAAAAGTGGTTAAATCGAAAAAATTCTTCAAGCCATCAATAGGTACTGAAATGAATAGGCTCAATATTCAAGGATCTAATTGACCAAAACTTCATTAGCTAAGTAGTAGAAACGAAAGTGAGAGCCCTATCTTCATCATTACCGAACTTGAGGATAACTTCGAGAGAACTGAGCTTGTCATTCAAATCAAGTCCCAAGAAAGAGATATGAATTGTTCAGCCAGCTATCAGCTGAGCCTATATTCGATAATTAAGGCCATACATCGCTGACTTGTGCTTTTTGGTGCGAGGTTAATAAACAAATTTTAATTCCTTAGTCACACTACATTGTGAATGATTCATTGATATAGGGACCAATCGAACCCATGCCTAGAAAATCTTTCAGATAAGAACTAAACGCAGCTTACTTTATTCATCAGCCATTTAATCACACAGAAATTTTCGTTGATCCAAATTCTTATTCACTTATTAGTCATATATTTAATGCAAGTCCCGAACTCACTATATTTAGTAATTTTTACATGTAATAAAATTCTTAACAATTCTAAAACAAACAAAAAATGCCATGAATGTAAACAATCACACAATTGTTTATGAAACAAAATTAATAATTCTTTCATAATTATATACGCCTGAAACTTCATTATATTCACTAAATTCTATTCACTCGAACGCATTTTATGCATTTACAGCCCAAAGTGCATTTACAGCCACGTACATACAGCCAGCCTACAAGCTAAAGTTTACTGGTCGAGTCTTCAAACAAGTTTAAAAACCATTCCGCCTACAGATTTTATTACCGAATTTTGATACAATCAAAGGCCTTTTATTGATGATAAATCTTATCGCGGCTGATAAAGTTTAAATCACCTACAAAATGTAAGTGCCTTTATTACCAAAAATTTATTAGTATTTAGCAGCATTATCTTTGAATAAATTTGCAAGGTAACAGTTATCAGTGAGCCGTAATTGAATGTTTTGAAGTCTTGCCTCACTACTCACTAGGCTCCATCTCGAATCGATCAACTATTTAGTTAGATTTTCATGCCTCTGAGCTCATTTAATAAATTTCAAACGCTCATTGAGCTGATTAAAGATTAGATGGCTATAAAAATTTATTTTCCTAGCTTATCAGACGATTTTCAAAATTGAACGATTTTCAAGATTGAATTTGTAATTACGAGTAAATAATATACGTTTAAAAATTACTATTTAAAGACAACAATTCGAAAGAATGCAGTGTCTCCGATGATACAAATGTACAATGAATTTATACTTTTACTATCAAATATAAAAAATTAATTTATAAATTTTATTTTAAAATAAGAAAATAAACTTTTCACAATTATTTATTTTGTCAATTGATTCATGCATTGTCTCCCTCTTTACGCAAGTGTACAAAATTTCAGATCAATAGGACAGGTAAAAATGTATTAAATATCGATTATAAGACATGTACCTAGCTGACAAAATTATTTTTTCACTTTTTTTTAATATTAAAAATATATTTTTTAGGTTTTCAAAATTGATTCATCTGCCAATTGGTTCGTGCATTGTCTCCAACTTTACGCAAGTGTGCAAAATTTCAGATCGATTTGAGAAGTAGAATTATTTTAAATCCCGATTATTAGATTTGTAGCAGACAGACAAACAACAAGAAGTGAAGTTAAATAGAAGTGTTGTAGAAATAGAATAAATGAGGGAACTCAATTGGAGAAAATAGTATTAGTATGTTACTTCAGAAGAATGCAGAACAATAACATTACATCATCATTGTAGAGCACATACTGACTGCGCCACATTACTAAATTTATAGTTGTGTCCCGAGAAAAGCTTGTTACGAATAAGTTTTCCTCTCAATTAAGTTCTACAAATGCCGAGCTGCCAAATTATTGAATTTATTTAGGAATGACGAAAATTTATTAGTCCCTCTTAAATATCGCGTTTTTTTTAATTATAAGAGAGAATTTCACGCTACCATAACTATAATTTGCAAACAAATACGAAGCTCTAAAAACATCATCCAAATCTATTCTGCAGTCAAAATTGGTACGCAAATACTCATGTAAACTGGTAAGATATATATAAAAAATTAATCTAATTCATTATTTTAATTCATCAATGCGATTTTATTCATTGTATTTTGGTTTCGGCATAGTCTTTAACAAACGCAATTTTACAATTTTTCTCTACAGAGAAAGTATTCGGAACTTAAAAATGCCCAACACATAAAATGTTCCTCGACATGTTTGCGTCTCGTATCATAAGTAACATTTACTGCAGGTTAATCCTGATTGGCTCGTTATAGATACTCTAGTGCTGGCTCAAGCTTCTATGCTACAACATACGAATATCAATGATGGAGTGTTTCATCTTGTGGGAGGTTGTGTTTTCACTGGAGAGAACCTCTAAATACCAAAATATTAAATTATTTCATGTACCTATTCATGTACATAAAAATTTGAAATTTCAAATCATGGTGGTTTCCAGATACGATGATCCATACAAGTAGTGACTCGAACATTAATATTAATAATTATAAAATTAATTACGAGAAAGTAACACTTCTCAAAAAATCTCATGTAAATTGAATGAAAACACATTCATACTAAATTCGAAAAAGGTGAATAAACGTCAATGAGTGGCGTCACAATTCACAAACCTATCACTGTATTGTGTATAAGATTTCAACGACTTACACTCAACCTGACGTTGTAATAGGCACCCATCTAAGCAATTTTTTTCAAAACGACATACTGTTGCGGGAAAGCTGAGCAACACTTCAACTATAGATAGTTATACCGTACCCGTCACTTAAAGTTGAATTCTAGAAAAGATATGGAGAATGGATGAAATGGCTAGCGTTTCACTTAATGAACAAAAATTTAGTTGCATGAGAAAATTAAGACAATGAATTATGTACGATACACAGGGTCGAACGCCTAGGTTATACGTGAAGAAGAAAATCTGGCTAATCTGTGCCCAACCGTTCACATGGCTGGGTCGATGTGCAGTCACATACTGGTAAGGTGACATGCCACTCAAGACGCGAAGATAACTCATTTTGTCTAATACATGAACTTATCGGAGGAGCGCAGTCGTAGATTCATCGTGGCTCATTTTATCCATCAAGTCGCAAAGATACCGGTGCTGTCTAATACATGAACTTAGCGGAGTAGCGCAGTCCTTGTAGTAGACACGTCGTGACTCATTTTATCCAATGGACGCCGCCCAGTAGAAACCTCCAATCACGCTGGTCGACAATTGGTAAGTTAATAAATCAACTTAACGAGGAAGTTCGGGCGGAAGGCAGCGTCGCGCCCGCTGGTTGGGCCATTGTCCAGGCTGGTTATCTAGGGCCTCTACTCGGTCAACGCATATGCCATGTTCAACGACAAAGGCACCATGGCAGTCCATAATCGTGACAAGATTGGAAAAAAGTAGCGAACTTCAGCGCAGGAGGTGAAACTAAGTAAGAGCTTGTCTTGACAGACCAGCACGCGGTCACCGCATCCAGCCCCGCCCGCTGACGCCGGCGGGGCAATCGAGAGCGAGATGATGAAAACTCAAGTCCAGCTTAGCTTCGAGTAATGCGTTGCGACGAAATAGAATACGCGACCGACGGTTCGCAGAAAGTCGCGCCGCTACAAAGTAGCCGTGGATTTGCATTACCACTTGTTTTTTTTATCTTCGTGGCCACTTGAGACGGAAAAACGCCCACTCGATATCATGAAAGTGCCTGAGCCTTATTTATTCGACAAGAAACTTTATTTTTCACTGGTAACGCAGAAGTTCTTGGATTTCTGTTCAGTGGACATTTTGTCGACTGGATACTTTTGTGACTTTTGTAACGACTTTTTGTAACGCATGGATTAGCCTTCCCACACAAAGTCCAGGTAAGCGAACTTTATAAGGAAATACTAACGTTTAATTGCATATTCTAGCAGTTGAATAGTTAATCCTCATATATTCTAATTCTTCCGCTGATCTAGTTATTCACAGCCTTTCTCACCATATACATATGTATGCAAACTGACTTAGCTCAAACTTACCTATGATCTACAATTTTTTCATTGTTATCTCTGAGGTGAAATAAACGTGGGAAATGCATCTATTTCCCCCAATCATCATTGGGAAGGCTTTGCAGTGTTTCTTCCACTGCAGCATTTCTGCCGTCGAATGAATACATTTACGCGGCGAAGCTTTTGCAGGCCTTGGAATAATTAAATTACAAACACTTGTGTGGATTTCCAATTAGGCCTCGTGAATATTTTGCCTTGTAAATTGCACCTCCTAAAAAAGCATTGGACGGTCCGCTGCTGGAAACTTCATTTCTTTGCGTGGAATTGATCGGAGCGCCTAATTGATTTACCGCGCTGCCGCTGCCGCGCGAATGAGCAAAAATTACCGAGCTTGCCTAATAAATTTGGGAGACTTTGTCAGGAGACGAGAATTGTTTCTAAATAGAATTAATGGTGTTGGATTCTGATGGAGTTTCAATGAAAATAAATAACTTGAAAAAATAATACGTTGATTAGTCAGCTACTTCCCATTACTGATCTTGCGATGTTATTATATTGCATATGGATTTCTTTGGATTCTTTGAAAAACGTGAGCATTTTGCTTTAGATAACTTTGATATGTGCTACTTTAAATGCAAGTAAAGATTAGATAACGAAATACAACATTCAATAAAAACAATACAACATTAAACATTCATACAATATCATCATAAATCGGCATAATTAATCGGGTGAGTAATTTTCTTCATAAATATTATGATTTATAGGATATTATCAGGGTTTTTACCTGTACAATAGAACTTAACAATATAGATGTAAGCACGAATAGTATCCTGCATTTACGTACCAAGCCGTCCATCGAAATAAATGATGCATCAGTTGGTTAAGCGCGCCCTATCCGCAGATGTTATTTTGGGAAGCAAAGTACTCCAAGATTTCTAATTCGTATAACGAATTGATGTTGATTTTGTTCCACAAAAATAATGCAGAAATGTATCATTCTTCACCAAAACTGGAGCTCAATCCAAAATTCCAGAATTAACTTTCGTGGTAATAATGCCGTGACGTATCACACGTCTTGAAAATTTTCCAGATTTAAGAGCATAAACAACTCACAGAATCACGTACAGGGAAGAAAGCGAGGCTTCTCGCGAGAAGCGTTCATTTGTAGAGGGCATTCCCCGCGTCGCGATAACCCCTTCAATTTGTGTAGAATCGTGCCATGTTTCGCAGGCTGGGTGCGGGCCAAATATTGTAAAGGTTCCGTGATGATGCCGGTCTGTACGCAACACCGCAAATGCGGGCTCTAATTTTTGCTAGAATGTGCCTGGCTGCGCGTCCGTGAATATGAAGAAGCCTGGCTCAAACTCGCTGAAATTCTGGCTAGATATTTAAGAGTAATTAACGTGAACGCACTAAACTTTGCCACAAAAAATGTTACTCTTCTTTGAAGTTTTAGACTTACAATTAAATCATTTGAATATTTCGTTGAACAAAAAGTAGAGAGAACAGATTCATTTTTCGAACATATATATATGATTCATTGGTAAAAAATCTGATACACTTTGAACATTTTTCTCAGTACTATGTGTCATGGATCACACATGAGAGAAAACACGGCATACGAGAAAATTTGATTTTGATCACCAGTTACTGCACTGAAGTAATTGTACTGTTAATCTAATGAATATTTTATACGCAGAGACCACACCTGTACCATCTTTTTTTGTAGCCGTAAATTCAGGCTGCAGCGTACGCGTGTCTAAGCTTCACATAGAAGATGCCTGCACTTCACTGGCGACCGACCTCGAGAGCACTTCGCGGTCAGCGTGGGCGTACGACGCTAAAATTGGCTATTTGTGAAAAATATTTTGGCGAACACGCGTAAGCCTTCTACAAGAAATACGCTCGATAGCCTCTTGTTAAGAGCATAATTAAGGCGATGCTCATAGAACGGATGAAGTGTTTCTTCAGTGAATAACAATAAAGTTTACAAAAAAAGTGCTAATATTTATGAAGAAAATCGAAATAGTGTCTGATTTATGTCGAAATTAATATACATGTAGTGACAGGAACAAATTCTATGAAAATTAACATGGGATAATTTATTATAAGTGTTAATACAATCTCATTATTTCTAATTCAGATTCCTATCCTCAGAAACGTAAACATATATTTGACAAATAAACGATCAATATCAGCCTGATTTATCTATCTTTTAATTAGGACATATCGATCACATAAGTATTTTCTTCTCAATTGTTATCAACCTGATTTACATGTCTTTTAACTAGGATATTTCCATCCCATAATTTTTTCTTCTCCATCCACACGTTTCGTACAATCTTCATCCTGCAGAGCAATTGTTATAACCTGACGAAGTGAGGTGTAGACGGCGCGAAGAGGCTCTTACACACGAGCTTTTCAGGCTGGCCGCCGTGGCTCTCGAACCCGTCGCAAATTTTGAAGCTTCGTTTATTAGAAGTGGATCCACGCGGAAATCATCAATGACGGCCCTATAAATATCGAAGTTTTTATCCCAGAAACTTGAGCCTCCGTCGTAGAGGTATACAAAATTGCACGCAGATCCATGCAGGCTATGTCTGAGTTTACCGGTACATCGTATTTGCTCCACTTTTAATATTTTTTATGCACTATCATATCAGTCCTGATATACAACACTCACTTCAGTATATAATGACAAAGCAAAGAAAACATTCTGGTACATCGAGTGTCAGTTTTCCAGCGAGACGAGAATGTCTTGACCAAATTACCAGGTAATGCATTGAGCTGCAGCAGAACTCTCCCAATCAAGGTAATGGTCAAAGTTATGTCACGGGAGTCAAGTAAAGGAAAGGATATAATTCTGCCAAGCTGCTTATGGTTTACATTGACTTTTTTTATCAATTAGCAGCATGAAATAATCTTGCACGGTTGATGAACGTTCGTTGCATTGAATAATGATGCAAATAAGTGCGATGACAATTCAATGTTGTTTCTTTAGAAGAATTTTTTCAGATATTCTGTTATATTTTTGAATAAATAATATAATATAATGAAGTATAATATAATATAATATATAATATTACATTATACCAGCAGGTTAGCCGGGCCCCCCAATATAATGTGCTTGTAGATTATCTCGACAATTAAAGGGCTAGATTTATATCTTAATGTTTGCTAGGATATAACTACCTAAAATTTACACACAAACTCAATAAAAAGCCGGAGTTTTTTCAACTCATATTCGTATCAGTAACAGTAGAACACAGCCATTTCCAAGCAACTGCGAAATCATCGAGCAATATCCAAAGGACCTATTAGAATTTGTCCACAAAAATATTTAAGTTATGTTTATTATGAGGGAAAATTTGATTTAAGCCACTTCTTACCATATGTTCAGCGACTTGAATGCAGAGCAAAATCATCTATGAAATCGCTTCATTGTGTCAGTTCATTCGTCTCCTGAGACAGACAAAGAAACGACGTAAACTCAAACGACGAAGCCTTACCGAGACAAAGAGTAAGATGAAGATATAATTAAACAAATGGTGATGAGGAGATTGAGTGAAACAGTGAGAGGTGTAAAGTTTTACAGAGAAAATATGTGATGCGAAGATTTAGAGACAGTCGGTGATACAATAAGTTATGATAAGATTCACTGAGACAATGGGTGATGTGAAGATGTACTTAGACAATGGGTGATGTGAAGATTTAGAAAGACTCTGAGTGGTGTGAAGATTCACTGATACAATGAAATACGTAAAGATTTTCGTACATTTTTCTGATTGGTAATCTGGAGTTGAGCCGTAAAGTTGTCTGGAGGAGGGCAGTTATCGCCACTCACGGCTTTAATTTCAACAAGTTCTCCGCGTCTCTGCGCTCCAGCCAGCGCTAATGTGCTGCGCTCAAAAGGTTTCTTCATTTGCAGAAGTTCTAAATTTTTTCAGGTTTTATTTGCACCCCAAGGATGTGGCACTAGTGCTTCTTATTATAATTTTTAGCAATTTCTCTACATCCTCAAGTCTGATAATATTGAAACACTTGCAACGGAGCGCAATTAGACGATATTTAACTTATTCTGTTCCTGTTAATCCACCAGCCAGATGAAAAGCGAGTGATCTATGCTTCAGTTGATGTTATTTACGATTTAAATATATTCTATCAACATTTGTAATATCTTATCTAATTATTTCGTAAAATTAAAGTAAAAATATTCCAAACTCCAAATATCTTTCAAAAATTCTCAAAACACTTTCAATAAATTTTCCTGAATTTTCTTTTCATTTTACATCCATTTTTATTGCAATTTCTCATCATTTCCAAGCGTCTTATAATTTTTCAACAAATGATCACGATTTCCAACGCATTTCTCACGTCATTTTCAAAGATCATCCATCTTTGTAGTCGTTTTGCAAACCTGTGGTTACAATCACATTATTCGTTGTCATTCATAATTATGAACTGTAGAGAAATGGAAGTAATTTCAAGATTATTTTTTTGTTCGCTGATTATTAGAAACAATACAATAATTGATCATCAAGTTGCTGCATGCTTGATTGCTCGAGCAGCCGCTGTAAACAACAATAAATACAGTTTTTTATGTCAAATTATCATTAATTTTAACGACTTTTAGAATGTAAATAAACTCAAACGTAAAAAATACTTTAAAAAAAACACGTTTTTCTTGTGGACGAAAAAATAGAATTATGATTCGCCCCAAAAAAACGTGTGTCGGGCAGATTTATGATTAAAGCGAAAAGCACACAACACTTAAATTTTGGAAATTTGATGGTGAACGTACAGCACGACCCACGTTTTTTTGGGGGGAACCATAATTCTACTTTTTAGTCCACAAGAAAAACGTGTTTTTTTTAAAAAGTTTTTTTTAAAGTATTTTATTTTCTACTTTTTAGTCCACAAGAAAAACGTGTTTTTTTAAGTTTTTTTAAGTATTTTATTTTCTACTTTTTAGTCCACAAGAAAAACGATTAAGACTTGATTAAGTATGACTTGGCGTACGTATCGATGATACGCAGCGTTAGCGCCTGCTCGTCTATAACGTGAGCGCCCGCACGTCATACTATATATATATATACTATATATATACTTTACTCAATTAAACTAATTTCGGTCTCTAATTACTAGTTTTTATGATTGTATCTGAAATTGTTAGGCGAAAATAGCCTGCATGCCGAATTTCAGATCTCTAGAACAATCAAAAGTGGGCTAATTTTCGTTGTCAATGTTAACAACAAACAAACAAATAAACAAACAAATAAACAAACAAACAAACAAACACGAAGCTAAGCTAAGAAAAACGTGTTAAAATTGTCTACTTGATCGATTAGAAATTTTTTTTACGGAGCAGCGGGACTTATTCATTATAAATGTGATAATATTATTTTGAGGCTGGTCATCGTTTATTTTGAGGCAGGTCAGCAGTTAGTTAACAATGTCTGTTATATTAAAAGCTTGTATTTGAGTGAAAATATGCTGTCTTGTGATTAGAGCCAAACTCTCACTGAACGCACAGTAATAATTAAGGCAATCACTCAATATCCGCGTGTCATCAATCACATGAACTGAGAAAAATAAACAGTTCAGTAACAGTAAAACTTGCAGTTCATATTCGATTTAATTAGGGAAAGTAACAAACACGATGTTCAAACTCGTTATTTTTTCCTTCACAAACATTTTGTATGCATTGAAGCCCATACGACTTCATATTCCTTATGAAGTTTCAGCTCATGAATTCAGAAGTGAAAGGTGTTTTTAATGGATATTAGCTAGCGCAGACCAATACCAAGAGCTCATCTCATATTATAGCCAAGATTAATTTTCGGGGCTGAATTAAATTGAAGTGCAAGCTACAAAGAGATTCCCTCATCAGTGTTGAAGTTTAGGCCATTCAGAGGGCTGGCGATGTCCTTAAGGTATCCGAGGGTCCTCTAGAGAACGACGCGGTTTCAGTTCTAAGTTATTTTGCCGACGCTGCGCAACTTTTTGGCTGAGAATGTATGACATTTGAAAAACACTTTATATATAGACAACAAAACATTTTATAATTACAAATAGTACATAGAATCAATACTGAATCATTACACGTCAAGCTGTGAACATGTTAAAACAACTAAGAATTACATGTTTATGCACGTAAGAATTCAAGGAGAGATCGATATAACTCATTTTTGAGCACATAGTCATTTACAGCGCCGTCTTTTTGGTGGTTACTCTCTTTTGTTCTTGGCTGCCACAAACGCTTGAAGGCATCGAAAAATATTCTCTTTGAAAGGCCAGAAGACTCGACAAAATTACGTGGGACACAAGTTCCTTTGCTTTTGTTTGGATTTTTCGTTCTTTATAGAAGAGACCACTGTTTGCTTTAATGAATATTTCTAACAACTGTTCCAGAATAACATTTCAATGAATAACTTGTTGCATTTTCAAATTAAATTCACGTTCACAGCTTAAATTCGTTCAAGCTCGATATCAATATAATCCGAGCATAAAATAGCCTCGAGCACAGCAGTAATTTACTGCACTGGTCTCTGTAGATTTTTATTCACCGTCCTCTTCCCCAAAAAACAGTGTTGTTCTTGTTGCTGTACTATGATACGCAATATACATTGAAATTACTCACGAGAAAATCCTTTAGCTATTATTCAGTGTACGTTCAATGAATATCAAAATAGAGCTTATCAAATCTAGACCCGAACGTATTAAGGAAGAAAAACTGCTCAGGCATTTTTACAGACTCTGACTTACAGACGACGTCATGATTGTTGTGTGTGAATTAGGCATTTTTCTGGAAAGGAAACTCCTGTAATTTTTACGAGGTCAACAAGTTCGTCCAGGTTCATATAGTGTGATTAAATTGATAAGGATTAGGAATTAAAATACGACTTAACATTGATCTTAGTATTTCAAAGAAACACAAGATTAATTATTGATTAGAGCGTAAAATCTCTTTTGAGGTTAGGTTTACCAGATTAACTAAGTACCAATCGTAAACGTCTAACTTAATATCATTTACAATCTCCGAAGTCGACACGTTAGTCAATATTTGAATGCATCTTTCGACACACTCACTCAAATTTTTTTATTAATATGTAATCAAAAATTAAAACTCTACATCTAATTAAATATAATATGAAATTTCGTGGTTGATATTATGAGGCGAGAATAAAGTTGAATCGTCCCTGTGCGGATTGACAGTGAATATGTCTATATTCAAAATATGTGCCTGATTTATTACAAGAAAGCTGAATTTTCCGGTGGAAATGAGTATAGAGATGATTGAAGGAATAAAGACGTAGTTTACACGCAAGTGATGACTTGAAATATAAGCAAGAAGTAATGATTATAAAATATGGGGAAACGTGTAAACTAAACTTTTTAAGTAGCTTGTTTATAACGGAGATTCAAAATGAGCGTTCGATATCCGGTTTGTAAAACGCATTTCTATTTGACAATCATTTTACTCTTCTTCCACATGTCTACTGCCGTGTTCTTAGCTAAACTGAAGTACGTAATTGATGAACATGTCTGAGTTGTAAGTACATTTCAGTTACGTACAATTAACTGAATAAATAAATGTATCTATGTAGCAAAAGTCTCAATGCAGTCCAGTTATGGACATCATATCATGTAGTAGACAGGCAATTTTTTCCTAAGCATTCAGTTTGGGCCAACACGTAGGGTATGAACCGCTTTACTCGAGTTGAGTATCGATTACACAAAAGCTGTGAGAACGGGTTTTATGACGAAAATGTCAAGAAAAATATAATAATAATGGTATAGACAATATACAACAAATATGACTAATTTCCCAACAACAGGTCTCTCGCAACTTAAAAACGCAAATAGGAACATTATTGATGAGGAAGAACTGGAACTTACTGGCCATTCCATAAAAGCGTATCACGATCACGAACAAATAAAGAAAAGGGTTTATCAGTAAAACATGCACAGAGAATTTCTGTGCAAAACGAATACCAAAATTGACTCGCCGTGGTGGAACCGACGATATAATTTACTGCACTCAGAAATTGAATGAGACATAGTGACAAAATACTGACACACTTTCCTTCCCACATGACGAGCAGAGATGGGACGCATCACTAACACCCGTTTTTGCAAGGTCTAATATGGGTCAGGATGACCCACAAAAGGCAAAAAGTGTCTCAGTATTTGTACACATTTCTCGGAGTTTGCCTTCGCCCAGGCAAGACTAAGCACGAACACCCCGACACCCAAACACCTGAAACTTGAGCCTCATTAGCAGTGAAGTGCTCGGTACACTCGTCCCCTACACGCAGTGAAGTGCTCGGTACACTCGTCCCCTACACGCAGTGAAGTGCTCGGTACACTCGTCCCCTACACGCAGTGAAGTGCTCGGTACACTCGTCCCCTACAGGGAGATGCAAAGAAGCTCATATTTTTCGAATGAAATGAACTTTTAAGTTGTAATTTGCGATGAAAAATCTGCTTAAATGAAGACTAATAGAAGCAACTGCGAACTACAATAACGAAACCAAGCAGTGAAGGTGAAATAAATAAGTATTATTGCTGAAACAACACTAAAAACTATATAAGATGTGAGCAATTTTAGGAGAACAAGCTAAAAGAAGTAATGCAATTTCTATTGGAAAGGACCCAATCATGTGTGGCTGAGTTGAGCAGGGTGAAGAATACGGTCGTGATCGTGGCTCCGTGTAATGAACACGACGGTCGTTCGTGTATACGGTCGGGGGTCCGTGTAACAAACTTCTAATCATTGAACACAGAAAGTTATATGCAAAACTTTCTTGTTCGTATTTATTGTATTGAAGTAAATATCGTTAATGCTTGATACTGCACAGACCAGAGGGGCCATACTTTCAAAACTCGCTAAGTGAACGTAAGTACTTACGCTCCATTTTCTTGTCTATGATTAGTGGATTTGGCTTGAAAGGCCGTCAATGATTGGCTGATGAACTTACGATCTCTTAACTTTTTTTGAAAGTAAAGGCCCAGTTATGCCACTTAATCAAGGCCTGTCGAAAATTGCTGCATTACGCGTGGCAGTATTGATGACATAAGCCCTAAGGAATGTAAAAGCAAAGAAAGTTTCACGAAAATTTGACCATAACTGTTCAAAAACCTTTTTGGAATTCAGCTCGATGGGAAGTTAAAATTCTTGAATACAGATACTATCAGTTGTTGGTACAGTCAAAATAGAAAATTATGGATTTTCTTTGCTTTTGAGTTTGTGTTGAGTCAGTGAATCAAGTAATAGGGTAGATAGCTAACTAATCATTAAACTCAAAGCAGACCTGAAATACTGCAGAGTTCTGTTCTCATATCGAATATTCTGTCATGTGGGTGTGTGACTTGAATCTCATCAAAATATACACGCTTTGAAAGCAAACGGCAGTATTAGTTTTATGCTTTAAGCAGAAATTCAGTTTCAAAGTTTCAGGCATAAGTTCTTGCGAGGACCATGATACGTGACAGCAGCCGAGGCACTAAAACTTATTTCGCTTGATTGAGTTAAGAATGCTTTTATTGTTCTTAACTTCTGGCTTGCTATAAAATACGTTTCATTTCTGTCTCACGACAATTTCTCTCTTATAGTTCGAATGATCGGATTACGGCAGGCAACTTTTAATGTTAGAATAAAAAGGCGTCTAAAGTTATACTCTAAAGTAAGTATTTTATTGGTATTTTTCTAAAGAACTTCGTCGAATTACCTAGCAGATGCGACAATAAAGCGGAGGGTTATTACTCCAACAGTTTTCTGGCGTAACTCTCTTCATAAACGTCAAAAAATGTTCCGTTCGCTCATATTTTTAAAAGCTGGAAACACTTCTTGTGAGGCAAACAAATAAAAAAAAGTTCAAAAAACCGCATTCAAATTTTTCGTTTGGAGACCGCAAAATGTAGATCAGGCTCACGTAAAGTTGCTTGAAATCGTGTATGAACTAGAAGGCATTAAAATTCCGTTCAGGAACCAGCCGCTTACACAAGACCATATGAATTAACTAAGAGAGTTCAAATTTTACTTTGGTAAGCACGGAGTTAGACTCAGTACGAAGACAGTGAGCGACCACGTCGCAGGAGATGGTTGTTTAATACAAGCCCTGGCCAGGAATTGAAGGAAATTAGAAAGCTGCGTTTGCGCGCGAGCTTCATCGCTGTCGTCGACGCCACACTTTGCACCTTATTTACGTTAGTTGTCGGACGTGTGCTATTCTGTGCCAGGACCCAGGTCTTGTTTCAGTGCAAACACAACACCCGTAACCGAACCTGGCAAGTGGCAGGCACTGCTCCAGTTGACCATAGAGCGTCTCTTCGCGTCGTTCAGGGCAAAGCTTCAGAAGTTGCGCGAGTTCTCAGCTAACCGCCGTAGCTGAAGAGCAAAAGACTGTGGAGTTACTTCAGTCTTCATGAGTGAGGGAAAGAATGCTTCTCAGAGTGTCTGAGCGTCATCATTTTGGACCAAACGTTGCAGATTTCTGGCAGTGAGCATCACCTCGCATTTTCTTAGGTCTCACCAGGAATGAGCCAACCTCTGCCAGTAGGAATCTTTTCGGCGTAGCTTGATCTTTTGCTCCTCTATTTATACTAAATGAAGGACAGGCAAAGAGGCTCAATGGTTATTCAGTTTCACAAAAAATGAGCTAAGAATGTTAGTGTGTAAGAACAACAGGGTCTAACCTATTTCAAAAAAGATACTAACTAAATTCAATGCAGAATTCCATCTACTACCAAACAAACAATACATTATAATTATCCACATTTAATTGAAGCCATATATTCCATATATTTCCGTGTTACTTCATCATGAAACTGATCACATACACCTTTGCTCCAGCCTTGTATATCGCCCTACATCGCTCATAAATTTGAGAATTTCGAAGTACAAGCATTAAAATATATATGCAAATATTTTTGTCGCGCCAATACCATTTCAATATCAAATCGAATCCAAAAGACCAAAGTAATCTCCATCTTTAACAACAAAAATTAGAATCAGCATATTATCTAGAATCAGCATATTTAAACTGGGAGAGAATTTGCCCAATTCTCACGACTGAATGATAATTGGATTTCAAAATAATTTTTATTCAATTCTTGGGTTCATCCCTATCAAGTTGTTTTATCCTGATTATTCCATATTTGATTGTAAAGAGCTGTCGACCTTCCCCAGCATAATGGATGGGACCCAAAGCAGGTCAACCCTGCGCAACAGGTTAACGCGACGTTAAAGTTTGTTGCAGATTAATCGTAGCAGGTAAATGAGTCGTAGCAGAATAATCGAACTTTAGCAGTTTATCTGGAGCAAGAAACTAATTAGGCATGGCAGGGTGACCTGAGATTTCTCGTGCAAGAATTTAGTATTTACCAAACATAAATAAAAAATATGAAACTACAAATATCATCCTAACGTGATAATTTTGGAAAAAAATATCATATAGGTTTTGCTCAGAAGTGCTAGTATACATAACGACGGTTACACTCGATGGAACTGACATCACACTGAAATAAACTCAAAATATATTAAGTATCCAACGTGATCGCATACACTGAAACGAATAATCACTATTAATTGTTATTTCATGATCTCATAGCCAGTGAAAGAAAGTCACCTAATGTGGCTAATGCAGATCGCGCTCCGTTACAGCCATATCGCTGGTAAGCTGCCAGCCTGCCACCTCTAGACCACTGCGGGCCACTGTCATGAATTGCCGCCCATACATAAGCGGCATGGCTTGGAAAATTACATGTCTCGCTTGTCCCGACCTCCCTTCGAGAGCATCGAACTGGAGATAAATTCACCAAGAGTCTATAATACAGGCAAACTGATGATGTTCCATGGGAATGTAAGAAATTGGCGATGTTTTTGCGGCTACGCAAAAAAAAAATCGCAATACAGTTGAAACTGCCTGCTAACAATGAAGTATTATCGTATTTTGTGGTAATATTTATTCTACGCCGAAATTATATCTTATTTTACTGACAATTTTGCAGAATTTTTGCTTCATGTTTTCTCATGATGGGAAACCTATTATTTGAATCAATAGAGCTGGAACTAATACACTTAAATCGATATATTAAATCATTTAAAAGAAATACAATTACAATAATAAATGAGTTGTATGAAAATCCTCAAGATCATCAAGATAAACTTTCATTTTCATTCGAAATTAATTCATCAGTCTAAAAACGATTCAAAGTAAAAATAAGTACAAATTAAAGCAAGTGAAGATTTGTAAGCACAGTTTGAAGTTGTTCGACAGATTTGCCAGCATATAAGAGCTGGTCGGGGCCGAAAGTGGTCAGTGTGCGTCGGGCGGTCGAGTGTTGATGTATTGCTGTGTTCGCGTCAGCTTCCATGCCGACGCACCTCATTCTGAACGTTAGCAATGAATGAACTAAAACGAGTAAAAACACATATTTTGCAATGCAAATTTAACATGAATTACTGAATAACATATATATTGGAAATAATTAAAATATTAGGTGTTTTCGAACTTGAATCAACAAATTTTGAAGGTTGCAAAACTGCAAAAATTCTACGAAGTAGTATTGTAAATAATCTGTTAATTTAAGAGTAGAAACAACATTTCAAAAAATCAGCTGTGAACCTAGAGAAGCGGTTATTAGATCAGAAATGAACATAGCTATTAAATAGCATAAGGTTGATTATGATAGAAAATTTAAAATAATTTTATTTGAAATCTTGATTGATTAAATCCCATCAATTGTTTCAATCCCATCATGAAAATGTTTCAAAAATATTGAAAGATTAGCGAGGTTTCTAATCTGCCCATCACTTAAATCTTGATGAGTGATTTTACAATGTAACTTAATATTTTAAATTTTTATATCAATAACAGTCCGAACTATGCGACCTTCTGCTTCTTCATGATCAGTTAAATTCGAAATTTATTATAAAAGTGTGAATATACCCATGCGAATGTACAAGAATTTTATTACATTTATCCCATTGAAGAGTTTTAAGCTTCTCAATTTTCTTCTATTCAATGCTGCATCAAGTTTTAATCCATAAGACTGTGAAGTCGTAGCCAACGATTTTTTTAGATTTAATTTGATATGATAAAATTTATTTGTGTGTACAAATAAATGAATGGAGCGCAATTATAAAAATATCATTCAGTACTCACTGCAGTGAGTGACAGAGAGCGCATTTTCTCGTCGACGAAAACGTGAAGTCACGGACGGAAAGACAGACGGACATGGCGAGCACAATAGTGCATTTTTTCCATAAATGAGAAAACGCCCTAAAATGGTGGAGCGCAATTAGATAAAATAGTCAGAACGGTTACCATCAAGATCAAAAGTTCGTGGCGCTACTCAACTGAATTGTATTGAATATAACAACCAGTTAATTTTATGTGAAGTACAGAATACGTACTCAAGATAAAAATCTCTGCATATGTAAATGAATAAAATTTGTAATACATGCTCGAATATGAACTGAGTTTGTAAAAAGACCTCAAGCGAACAAATTTGTTTTAACTGGAAAACCAATCGCAAGTAGCGCTGGTTTGAGAAGTTTTTATAAGCAAGTGAATGCATAAGTTCTAATTATATCCAATAATATATTTTAGCATGTAAGTGTAGTTAATTTAATTTTTGTTTACTATTTTGTTCACCCGAATTGGGAAATGAAACATTATGAGCGTTTGATAGCAATTAAAATTCATGTCGAATGAAGTTACAATTTTTGCTGCGGGAAAACGTTTATCTGGTGGGAAACAAACGTTGGGGCCGAGGCTGCATTGAAGGCACGCTCGGCGAGTCTCAGTGTGCCTAAAGCCGCAGCCGTGTGAGGTGTCGTAAGTTGTGCTGCGTCTCAACAAAGCTCTCGGTCAATGCTGTCCCAATCGAATGAAAACCTTATAATAAAAAATAAACACGAATAAAATCTGTGTTGTACAGTTGAAAATCAGCCTTTAGTATTTGAGATAATTAAACTATTATCACATATACTATAAAAATGCGAGGATACTGAAGTGAACGCCTCAAAGGAGGCATGAAATATAAGTTAATTTAGCAAGCGCATCACCGTAACTCATACCCGTAAAAGTCGCGTCCTAAGATACGAGTCTCGTAATGAATTGTCTCGAGTGCTTTATAAATAAAGCTCAGCCTGATATTTCTTTTGAGCAGCTCAGCAGTTATGGCGTCCCAGTCAACTTTATTATCACAATTGAGAAGCAACAAAGAAAATAAGCTCATTGGAACAAAGGTAATATGCAGGACAAGTTTTCTGCTTCGAAAGATTAAAAGTTTATCCAATAAGTTTAACGTTATTACAACTTGATAATGTAGTAGATGATCTGGAATATAAATAGATCCACAAGCTTCTTGAATCGCTTCTCGTTTTGTCGAGTGCATTATAAAGGCCGGAAATTTTCTAAAAAGTACTCCTGGGCAATTTTTCTTGGCCACCTAAGATTTATGAATAACATCATTTAAGGGAGTTTTATTAGAATATAAATTAAAGCGGAACACCTTGCGACTTCTAGCCAGTATTATATTCTGCACTTAAACGATATAAGAAAATAATGGAAGACATATGAAAGCTAATTAAAGTTCTTACAAAATACTCGGAATGTACAGATTCGAGTGAAATGGAATCTAGTCAATAAAATCATTTGTTATGTAATTACTAATTTATTCGGAAATTATTCATTGAGCTAGAACAAAAAAAAAACATCAAATATATCCAGCACTATTCTTAGCGTAGAGCTACGATTATTTCCCGTGATCGCTAAAGTATGCTTAATTTCGGCGATAAAGTGTAGCAGGCAATCTATTATTGATGAGCATTGCTAAGGTAACGTCAGCTCTAATTGTGCATGGAGCTTCACCAGCCAAGAAGTTTGATAAGAACATAGAGCTCATAAAATATCATCAATATATACGACTTCTTAAAATGAAACGTAGGAAAACATTTTTCGGAAAACTAACAGTAATGTCGGAAAAAATTTAATTTTCAATGCTAATTAACGAAAAATATTTATCCATTTTCACAGATAATGAATAGAAGATGCATAAATAAACTCCAACAAATCAAAAAGACCTGCTTTATAAACGGTGTTGCTAAATAATAATTGCAAGTCAGCGAAATTCACGACATGAATTCATAATTCACGAAGCGATTGGTAATTAATTAGCCTCCATCTGGGCACACATCACTGCGCCCCCGCAGCGGAAGCAGGCATTGCCGACACTCGGGACCACGCCTGATCGACGCCAGTGAGCCCGACGCGATAAGCCCTTGCTATTAGCCCCTTACTCTGGATCGCCGATCGATAAGATTAGAGTTCAGCAAAAGTAGTTTGGTTTGGACTTTACCTGAGCACCGAGCCAAGTGTTGCGAGCGAGGAAGGTGGCTGCTGATAGGTTAACGAGAGTTGCATCAGTGGAAGTGATAAGAGAACGAATGCGAAAAGAAATTTATAGAATACAAAATAGGAGGAATATTTAAACAGAATAATGTTTATGAATGCATCAGCAGCCAAAAAGAGGATAAAACCCTAAAACATCGCCATCGAACCAAAATTAATGAACACTGATGTGATAAGTTTACCCAGCTAAAGTTTACGTTAAATGGAAATTAATTTTCCGTTTCTTTACAGGATATGCTCTAATGAAAGTTCATACAAACAAACTGCACCACTAACAATTAAATCAATCAGTATAATTATGCGAAAAGATTAAGCAAATTTGCAAAAATGCAATAATGAATTTTCAGCCAATTTTTCTTCTCTAGGAGTTTTATGCAATTTACCATAAATCAGAATTAAAACTTTTTCGGGATAAGATTAATGCCTTTTAACGGATTTACGGAGATCAACGGGCATGAACAGCAATTTTGTACCCCGAAACCAGGTCTGGTCTAATTTATCTGACAAGCCAAAGTTAAGTTTGTGTTTCATCATGTACCACTTTCGTCAGCAAACTTTGGCAGTATATCAAAACTTGGTGTTTCTAGGAGCATCAGTAACATAGGTGAGCGCTACGACACTGGTGTAAAGTTGAGCCTCATTTGATTTAGGGTATAAACAAGTGGAGCCCAAGACTTGTGGGAATCTTTCGGCAGTTAAGTCTTAAAGTTCAAACCTCATATGGATGAAGCTTTGACGCTTTAATGTCCCAGATTCATAAAAGTTTCACAAAAATAACTGAAATAGAATGTTGAATTAGTTGCTTGCCGGAATCAAACAGATCACAGTCTCCATTTGTCGTCAAAACATACGCGCGATAATGAACAATAAGGGTCAGAAGAAATCACCGCACACCCACGCTGAAAATAATCCTGATCGGTCGAGGTAGGATTGGCTTGCTGGGAAGTTTGCGGATCAGTACGTTAATGATTTCATTAATTATTTTAACTCAAACTAAAACACGTTCGTTTTTCATAGACAACGCATATAGGTGTGTGACTATACGTCTAAAGATTCAGAGCCATTTTTTGTACCTGAATTCCCCGTTTCCCATTGATTCAGAAATAATAATTTCGGCAATACAATAATTCATGCACCATATGTTTGATTCAGAGGAACATCAGCAAATTTAAGTTGGCAGAATAATTTTAGCAGCTATTAATTTTCTTAAGATCCAGTAAAATCACGCAAGGGAATAATGAGAGAGCAATGGTCGAGCGATAAGTAGGATCGATCTTACAGTCATCACGCAAAGCTGTTATGAGAGTTGTAGTTGTGTAGACCAGCCTACCACTCAGGCCACACAACAAATGAAATAAACTTTTATTACTTATTTTTCAACTTTTTCAACTTTATAGGCAACCTAGTCAGTCAAAAATATTCTTTCCAGATGTACTTTAGAATAAAATAATGCAAATTCAGATGGTAAAAGAAAATCAAAGAATTTGAAAGCAAGCGAGGATTTATTGTCTGATAGCTGCACATAAGAATCATTGAAGGCCGAGTAGGTAAATGCTATAAAATTGTTATCGGTGAGTGCTCAATATTTTGGTGATAAAACCTTACTATGAGCCTCTAACGTCATATTCCCTTCCATTAAGAGCTGTGATTGACCCACACAATTGAGAAAGAAATGTAGAATTCTTCAGTTGCCTTCAATAAATTCCTAATTTTTTTAAATTGTCACTCAAACTTTTTCACGACAAAAGAACCGTTTTTTATGTAGCAAATATCGATAAGCGCAGCTGAAGACTTGGCGTCTGTATTTGTTTTCTTAGCGGTTGATGCATCAGTATAGCAAGAGGCTGAGCGCATGTTTAATTGCCGAAGAAAAATCATGTCTTGAATAAGTGCGGTGATAAATACCAGCATTTTATCACAAGAGACATTTCACTGTTTGTTTGTGAACCTTTGATGGACTGCGTGATCATCACTGTGCTGGGATAACCTTTAGGACTAATCAAGAGATTGTAATTACATCTCGTTCTGACAAGAGTGCGCTCTTACAGACATTTTCACCATCATACGAAGTTTTCTTTCATCATCATATCAGATCGAAAAATGTAGCGGGGTAATCTATGTGATGTAGCTCGTCTAGGAAAGATTACAGTTTGAGCGTCATGCAACCACTGTATTTAATGAACTTGTGCATGAGCGCAAAATGCACAAAAAAATATTTTATTGCTTGATGCCTATTGTCCGATGACAATTGACAAGTACAATATGTACGTACGTATAATATCTACGCAAGAAGTACCTATGAAAATTTATCTACGTATCTCCCTCCCCCTTTTGATTACCAAAACTACAATTCTATTACTTAGATCGGCACAGCCATATTTACAATGTTTTCAACAGATGCACATTATTATTAGTCTAATTTGTCAAATTCATTGATATACACCAACGGTATCTAAAATTGAAAGATTGTGTTATCTAAATCTCAGTCAATGAAAGAACATACTCCCGTGCATATCCTCATTTATTCGTGGCTCAATTACTAGATGATTTTATTCCGGAAGCCATGTATGTATCATTGGAGACAGGGCAGTCACCTCACATGATCATCATTATGACTATCATTGTTCACACGACAGCAGCACCTTGCATTCCTATTGGAATTACTGGCTATTTTACTTAGCAGCATTACTGCCTATAGAGGTGCGTGCGCAAATGCCAGCAGATAGCATTCAATTTGTGTGCGTAGTTCTTGCATGTATTATTAAACATTCATTCCAAATGCTGTCTACATTATGCACGCAGATTAACTAAATAATATTGTCCATGCGATCTCTTTGCTGAGGCATGAATTACATCGAAACAGGCGCTGAATATTCCAACACAAATGCCCACGATTATTATTATATGACGATATGGACTTAACTGCACAGATGATAGCATTGAAGATATACTCCGGGGAATATAGATGTAGTTGCCGAAGTAGAAGTTTGAGGATGAGAACATTATTTGATTAAAAATAATAAAAAAATGTGAAGTTTGCTCTCCAATACATTCCTTGCTCAATGATTTCTCAAAATATCGAAAAGTCTTGCAGTAATATTGTATAAAATGACCGTAATTATAAGAGACGTAATCATTCCAACTGAAGAATAAGGCAAACCTCAGTCCCAGTCACGTGCAAAGCATCCTTTTTTGAATGGTGAATGTGTTTTTGAGTTCTTAACATATAATACTTTCATTTTCCGAAAAGACGTTGATTTTAATAATAGGTATTTACCAAAAACCTAATAAAAAAGGTATGATTTCACTAAAACAGATTCCTTTGCATTCTGTGTAGTTGGGAGAAAGATAACACAGCGAAATTTTAATTAACATGAAAACTTTGTACATATGCTGCAACTTTCAAATCTATAGCTAATAATTTATATTGCCATCGCCATGGCGTCGCCAATAACGAGCTTTAATATCTCATTAGGTGATTTGTGATCTTATTAAGCATGACAATTCCCGAAATAATCTGGTCATTGATTGCAGCAAGATTTATCTTGATTGCTATCATTATAAAAAAGAATTTTATGCATAATGAATTAGCTGGACGTACATTGGGATGGGTCATATGAATACTAAATGCGATGAATACCTCTCTTGTACTGTACAGTGACATTTACTAGAGAAGAGTAAATGTAAACAGGCAGCCTTCGGTCAATGATGAATGACAAAAGACAGCAATCATTCAATTCTGACATGAATTAATCATTCCGCGTACCGTGCTTTATTTCGAAATGTTCAGCGTAAGTGACGATCTCCTCGCATATGTTAATGTCTCAGGCTGATTCTGATCCGGAATTACCTGAAATAATTCATACAGAGCCTAGAATGTATTTATTTCTAGGCACCTAAGCTTATCCATCATTTTACAGGTTTTTGTACTCAGTGAAGGAGAATGCCATTGAAAGCATGTTAATGATATGTCTTTAGTTGGATTACACTATATACGCAAAAACATTGATTATAATTAACCGCTTTCAGATCTTACTCATTCCATGAAGCGAAGGTGTGAGGTATCGGCTTGAATATAAAATTAGCATTCGAGATTAGACTCACCAAAGAAATGGCAGGAGTGAGAATAAATGACGTGATTTGGTCGAGAAGACAACCGCGAAGCCATGGCAGTTGTGCTGAAGCTTGTACGTCAGAGCGGCACTGTAGGAGCTGGAGGCCAGGGAAAAGATCGTCGTCATCTGCGTGTGTGAAGGCGCCAGCGCTGGTGTTGCTCGTATGTTCGGCTGTTGCTTCCGCAGCAGCTTCAGGTAACTATTCTTTCATTTACTGATTTCAATGCACTCTTGGGAATACGAGATGTAATGTCAAAATCGCTGTTATTTTAGACCATTTCATCAGCATCATTTTATTTTGTAATGAATCTTATCGTGTTCTTAGTACGGCTATTGTGGCCCTAGCAACTTCAGGTAATTATTCCTTTTATTTTTGTTAGGACCATAGACTACATTGAAAATGAAATGCAATGTAGAATCGCCATTTTTTCAAAAAATTGCATCAGCAGGATTTTATTTATAAAAAATTTTATAATTGTGTTATTATACAAAGATTGCTATATGTTTTAGTACCCTGAAAAATCGCCACTGGAGTTCATGACCGATCGTTATGGCTGCACAAAATTCGGTCTGAATGTTGACTAATTTTTTTAAGCTACTAATTGTCACGTCTGTAGTCTCTGTTATTAAGGAAATGACTACCAGTCGAAAATTACATTAAGATTACCGTTGGTGTTCACGTATGTCCTATCAAATCTAAGATAAGATTCCACCGGACTTTTTTTGACACGCTGGATAATTATTATAAAAGCTCATGCGAATTGTATAAGCGAAATGCTGCTGCTTCATTAAAAAAGCACTTCCATGCTTTGTACTGTAGCCACTTCTGACGTCCTACATCTCCTAATTGAATATTCTACTGTTGCAGCCTGAGCGCGCTTTAAATTGCCTCATCGGCTCCAGCTGCACAAAAATCTTTTAACAATTTTAGCGCAAGAATTTTGCCAAGGTGTGGCACGGAGGGACCCGAATGTTTTTTGCCTTAAATATTAAATAGATTTAGATCGGAGGAAATTATCCAGTAGTCAAAATGATGCTGCACCGTAGCACGACATGGATGTGTCAGGCGCTGCACCGTAGCACGACATGGATGTGTCAGGCGCTGCACCATAGCACGACACGGATGTGTCAGCCGCTGCACCGTAGCACGACACGGATGTGTCAGCCGCTGCACCGTAGCACGACATGGATGTGTCAGACGCTGCACCGTAGCACGACATGGATGTGTCAGCCGCTGCACCGTAGCACGACATGGATGTGTCAGACGCTGCACCGTAGCACGACATGGATGTGTCAGACGCTGCACTGCAATTTTCGTCGAGGCTGCGCGACGAAAAGCGACCAATTTTCGGCTCGCTGTCTCCTCGAAATGGATTATGTTAAGGCGACAGCGCGCGCGGCCCCAGATTCCTTGTCGCGTCCTCAAGATGGATGGCAGGAGCTCAGATTGAGCTTATAATTTAAGCTAAATATTTCTTGCAAGCGCCACCAAAGCGCCTGCACAAGAGTAAGGAATACGCACATTTGACGTATCTTTATACATACATTTACTTAGACGAACAAATATGGATAGAAACAAACGCCGTCACAGTTTAAATACAAGATCTCACTCAATTGGCTAGCTTGCCTCCACGATTGTTTCAAACTCATAAAAAAATTATCAGCAATCAATTGACTTCCTCAATGCCATCATCTTTTGCATTTGCATTGATAGGATTGCACTAATTCAGTACGATGAAGGTCCTCTACATACGCGACGATATCTAATTACCATTTATTTGCTGAGTAATGCCTGCCTAATTTTCAATCTGCTGGTTTACTCCCTATATGATGCGAAACTCTAGCATAATCAGCGAATTGGTATAGGCTTGTATTAATTTTAGTGTTACCGATGTGTAAAGATAGCGAGCGTAATTGAAATTGATGAAAACTTTCAAACGATTCCAAAATGCTGGTTTAGAGACTAAATAGACATGGCCTGAAAAAGCCACTACGAAAAAGTAGTTTTGAAGTAAAATATATTAACTATGGAAAAAATAATGTGAATCAATAAATCGGCTCACTGAAATAAATCGACTCAATAAATCGACTCACTGCAATAAATATAACGCAGGACCGTATTTACAGGACCGTTTGTTCAATATTGCTATCTTCATATTATGCAATGATACGCGTATATTATGACACGGCCCCAGGTTCGACATAAGTCTCCCACACGACATAAGTCTCCCACGAAGTACATGTGCATGTAAAGTTAGAAGTATCACCCAAATTTTAATATGCATCATGCAATATACCACAATTTCAGCGGTAAACATAGTCATTTCTTGAATTGTCATGTCAATGAAAACTCACCAGAGTATTGATTCATTATTAAATGTCGTACAAAATTAAATATATCTTTTAAGAATTGAATTTAGACGAGTAAATGCCCTGCAAGAACAGAACTGATTTCAAATTTGAACTCCATTCAAGTGAAACTCGTCAGAAGCGAGCTTCAGAAGCGAGCTTTTATTTTGTAAATACAATCTTTTACATTGTAACAGCAGAAGTCGCACATGGTAACAGCAGTATACGTAGCCGCTCTTCTCAGCGCGATAGCTGCAGACTGAACAAAACTGCGATGGCTGCAGCAAACAGCAAACACTCGCCGCGTTGCAAGGAGTAAATCGAATTTGGCCACGCCGAGCATTTTATCGAAGTTTCTTGCATGTTTATGAAATGAAGCGCGCCAGTCAAACAAAGTTTACCTAAAATTAAACCATGAACAGTTTCAAAATGAAAATTGGAATCGCACATCATACGCATAATTTTGAAATAAATAATACGTGGAAAATAATGAAATATGATCTACGTAGTCCTAATAGATGAAATGATATTTTTTATGCGTGATCCATCCTAATGAAGCAATAACTTTTTCATTCCTCAGGAAGCTCAACAAGTCCACACCAGCAACAACAGTTTAGAAATTCGTTACTGAATGATGAACGGGGAGCAGGTATAAATAACAACAGACTGGACTCAACATCACTATCATCATTGTTACCATCAAATAGTGGTAAATATTCATCAAAGTCTAGTTTAGAAACGAAATATGACGAACAAAGCGACGAAGAGCACATGGGCTATTTGTCGTTCGATGAGTCGTCAAGTAAAGACAGCGAAGAGTTTGAAATCAACGATGAACTTCCCCTCGGCTGGAACTGGGCGATGTGGTGGACATACGAGGGCATTTCAGGTGAAATTGATGTTGGTAAAATATTTTATATTTACTTATTATCTTACCTAATTGCGGTGCATTGCATTATAGATGATGTTGGCGGTGTTAAGATGAAAAAAGTTAAATGTAAAAAAAAATCACCGCTTGATTCAATGGTAAACGTTACTATTTTAAAAATAGATATTATTTCTCGACAATTTATAAGTAAACTACTATGAATAAACATGGACCGTACTTTGTCAATACGGCATCAGTTAATAAAGCAGTTCCACGAATATTTGAATAATAATAAATAGTTATACAATACGATTCCCATCAGTTCTCGCTTTTTATCGTCATCTGGTCATTAGAAGCTCATCCCAGCGTTTCTTTGAGTCTCACTGATTTTTAATTTCAAAGATCGACTGCGCTTGATTACAGAAAGGTTTCCTTTGGCAGTAACGCCAGCATTTTCCACTGCTTAATTATTACGTAATCTTAAAAAGACTATTATGGGACTATAGACAGCAATTAGCATTATACTCATTTTGTTATGGGTTTTGTACCGAATAGTTTGTGACGAAAAATATTCACAAAAATTTAGATCCATGGTTGACTTCAGATTTACTGTATATAGGGCATCAAAAATTTTTTTACCGATTCACTTCCCATCATGAACCGACTCTATATTGGTCATTATTTGAATAAATTTGATTTTCGTCCTTAATTATAGATGAACATTAACATCACGAATTAATACGAAAATAAATAAAGTGGTTTGGTTCTTCTACAATGCAACACTCTTAATTTCCCAACATATTACCTGTGCCACCAGGTCCCGAGTTCTGGGGTGTGATCAACCCCGCATGGGTTATGTGCTCAGAGGGGCGCCGCCAGTCTCCCATCAATCTGGATCCCCGCACACTCCTCTACGACCCTAACCTCACCCCTCTACTGGTCGATAAAACTATGGTGAGCCTTTAATTTCACCGAAGAACAATTTTCTTGCCTTTCACTTCCATTTTCCGCTTACCTTTCGGTACACATTGCTGGTCCAAGCCGAGAAAGAGGTATCCGGACTTCACCTTTGTTTCCGTTTCTAAAAATCCTAACAAAGACATGGTAGAAAAATTGTCGAGCAAACGCTGATGAAATGACCAAATTATAATGCAAAAATTTCTTGATAAAATGGTAAGTCAAACAACTAACACGGAAAATTTATGATGAGGTTAGTTAAAACCAAATTTACTGTGCGTTAGCGTAATATTAATCTAACTTTCAATTTCCATTAGTTATTGCACAGATGTTTTAGAATTTAGATTAAATAAACTTGACACTCACATTTTTTAACGCAGTCGTGTTAAATATTCCTTACGTCCCAGTCAATTAGCATGAAGCATAAATCAGGATCGACGAGTGATTCTTTAGCTCGACAGAAACTACACATATTGCCATTATGTTTATTAGATTTTGCGATGAATTTTGCTTCAGGAATGCCATTGAAGAACCCTCGTTTGTGTTTGACCAGGTTGCAGGTGAGCTCGTCAACACTGGCCATTCCCTGGAATGGCAAATGCAGGAGGTGAGGGACGACCAGCATCGGGACAGCAGTCGGGATAATTATCGCGACAGAAATAGAGGTCTTGACATGACCGGTGATGACGGTGGCCCCCCCACCAGGGACCGTCATCTGCCATTGCCAATGATGGGGGCGGTGAACGTGTCAGGAGGCCCTCTGTCTTACCAATACTCATTGTCCCGGGCTCGGCTACACTACGGGGAGCGAGACATCCAGGGCTCCGAACACACCATTGACAACCACGCCTTCCCTGCTGAGGTCTGATTTTCGCTTCATCTTTTACACATCTTCGTTCTAGACTATCGCCGTAGGCTCTGCGAGGAACCGGTTGTTGCTAATTACAAGATCAGAACAAATTTAAGAAAAAATCAAACTGATATTTCTCTAAAATTAGCCAATCTTGATATCTCTTTGAGATATGGAGATAGACTGAATAGCAGCCTGATCTCATAATTGACAACTACCCAAGCCCCGCAGATCCTACGGCCGTAGTTAAGAACGATCCATCGTGTTAAAGTTTTAGATTTTATATCGCGCCTATCAATCTTCGCAAATCAGTATTTATAATGTATTTTTCAGCGAGCCAAGTTACTGTAGGTGTCGCGTCAGCAAAAAAGTGACCTTCGACTACCATTAAAGGTCTTTCTGCATCAGTTCGAGATTTTTCAAACCAGAGTTCATGAAATAAAATAATAGATCTAATGTGACAAGTCGTGTCAGCCCCTGAGCCCAACTTGAACACAGTCGTCAAGTCTCGTCTTTATTTGAGATTTATTCAACTACTCGTGCCGCTTCAAGCTGTGCCTAATTTGTGAGAACCTTGTTATTTTCGGTACATTTAATACCCTCAGCATGGTGTGCAGCTGTCATTTAATTCGGTTCTAGTTTTGTAAGTTCTCAAGCAAACTCTTTGAAATTTATTATGCCTTGTGTTTTCTATCAATTAATCTCGCACTCTTATGATTTCCATTGTATATTCCCTAAAAGACGAAATTAAGTAAGGACGTTGATTAGTTCGTTAATTTTTTGTTATCTGAGAATACAATCTTGCATAGCTGTATAGAATTTTTCGGTCACGTCATGGCACACAGTTGAAAATATTTAATTATAGTGAAAGTTGTATCCCTAAAATGAATGAGACACTATTCAGGGATTATGAATAAATTGAACTTAGAATAGGCAGTGAAAACTGTCACTGAAGTTTCATGAGGGAAAACGTCTTATTGATGTTTGCATTGGATTGCCGAAATATTACTCCGAATATATTTTTATTATATTTTTGAAATAATATTGTTCCTGTTATATCGCTAACCTAATCACATTAATATTCAGATTTTGGCTCTCCCAAAGTGGAATTTTTAAACGAGTTACGTGGAGCGAAAATTGGGCACTAAACTAAATATTCGAATTTGGATCATTCTCTCGGGAGGTTTTGTCGCCATGCAAGCTTTTGATTCTAAATATATTGCAGAAAATTGTCGTCAGACATTTTGTGGATGGCTTTGTTTCATATTTTTGAGGCCGAGTGATAATTCAATGAGTCGAGTAATAAATGCTTCGTTAATTATTCACACAATTATAGAGCTCTAATTACGTAGCTTGCACCTGCGGTGCGAGCCTAGCTTGTTTGATGCGACGCTCGCGAAAATCTAGTCGGAAATGAAAGATGCAATTATATTAAATGCCTAAAAGTTTGTTGTGCACTCAATGAAGAGCATTATATTCACACCAAAATTGGAGGTTATTTTGCATGTCGAACTGGTCACGCCACAGTGACGGACGCAAACCTGGAAACAACCTTGTTGCTATTTAAATTCAATTACTTCAATGCGTAAGTGGCTCCATCCGACTGCACTATCGGCTAAAATGAGAGCATTGATTAATAATTAGTCAGTAAATATTAATGTGGCTGACCTAAGGCAAAAGAGTAAATCGATTCCTAAACCGTATTTCACCGTTTAAAGTTTAGCGCCATTGACCTGTCACTGATGTTATTAACAATGAAGAACATTGTGATTTCACTTTATATGAGAATTCAATCCCATTCAAAATAGAATTTGAAATTGTGCTAAACAAGTAATTGTGCTTTTACATTTCTAAATATTTCATAAAGTACTTTTCTATGACAGCTGCAGCTATACGGCCACAACAGCCAACTGTATCCTAACCTGACGGTGGCCGCGTCGCATGTGTACGGAGTGCTTGCCGTCTCTGTGCTCATACAGGTGAAGATCCAGCGCAAGTTATGTTATCAGAGTTTTATCAGGCTCATTAGTGACAACTTTTACGGAAATTATACGTGGCGTTATTCTTTATTCATTTCATACATTTGCAGAGCAAGCCTACATTTTCATTTAGAGCCTTGCTCTGCAAACGTGGGAATTTACAGTACGGTCTACAGGAGCGGTGATTGATAAATTTATCATTTGTTCGAGCAAAGCTCATCTTATTGACGATAAAAATTTTTTTGCTACTGGGAATTTCAATACTAAGATCTTTTCAACAGACAACTTGAATCGATTACTACTCAAGAAATTGCATATCTAATTTTATTTGATGAAATGCTTATTAATTTATTGATAATAGGTAATTTGGGGTATTAGAGCGGACCGTCGATATCAGATCAATTTATTTATAGTCAGGTAACCAAAAATAGAAACTTTTGATTCATTTAAACTGAAATGCTCGATAATTTTATCAAGGTTTCCTAGCGATGCCAAGTAATTCCTTCAGATCAACAGCAGATGGTCAGGAAATTTGGTTTCAATATGATTGAAAAATTATGTCAAACATCTTTAATTTTAGAATTTCTTTTTTATAATATATTTCTGTAAACGTATTATTAGTCTAATTTATAAATTAAATAAATTATAAAAGATCGTTCTATCTGACAGCTCGGTGACCGCACCTCCCCCGCCTTAGCCACAATTTTGGAAGGCCTACACAAAGTTACGTTCGGAGGTGAGCTGTACAGAATTTCTGGCTGTTCATTTAGCCTTGAGCTATTCACCAGCACCAAAACCTGGTCAATATTTTCTGATATTATCCCATATCTAGACTTATAAAATTGTATTTACCGCAAAAAATTTTCACATGAAACTCTTCTCATCAAGAAATAATATTAAGAAGCGACTTATATACGTAAACGTTAGAGTTTTTTCGGCAGCTCAGATTTTTTAGAAGAAGTAAATCATTAAGACTAGGATTAATGCTTTTAAAGTCCGTTAAAGCAAAAATGCGAAATCAACCATAATTCCTAATGTCAGCCTAAGCCATTTAGGCTTAGTTTCCACCAAGTTAGTTTCCGCCTAAGCCATTTAGGCTTACTTTTCACCAAGTTAGTGTCAGCCTGAAATCGTTGATGGAAAAAACCTCCAACTCAAAAATGTAAACTAATTGCTTATAATTAATGCGCTTCTTTCTGGTGCAAACTCGGACATAAAAGCTATTATAAAAATGGTATAGTTTAAAGTTCATTCTAAATGATATTTGTTACATATATTTAATTATAAGACAAACTTAATCATATAACATATGAAATTAGTGTCAGTGTCATATGAGGTTGAATGACTTCATATGAATAATTTTCAGAAATTTTGCATAACATCCACCGCTCCGACATTGAGCGTCAATCGAGTTTGAAAAGCTAGCATACCATTTCCATTATCCGGTTTTTCTTAACTCGATGATTCGACCAAACTAAAAAGTTTTGTCTCGCGATGAGCGGCTCGTGAACGTTGACGCGTTCCACTAAATTGTACGTTGAACAAGTTTGATGCGTAACATGACGCCCACTGTTTCGTTTTCTGCACCGGTCATGCGTAGCTATACGAAGAATTAACAAAATTGCGGAGTAAACTTGACACGTAGATGATATAAAGTGGATATTATAACAAGAGGGACAGAGTTACATATATTAATTAAAAAATTTCAACAGCGATTTGGCAGATTAACCTTGTTGCTGATCGAGTGAAATGATCTCGATCCATTGTTGGAATTGATCATCGAACTGTTGGAAACCATTTATAAAATCATCTTCCAGGTTATCACAATGTTTCTTAAACTAAACATTACTGTATTAATTAAGGGGAATATCGCTCAAATATTTCAAACTAGAGACAAATCACTCCCGTTTAACTCCAGTTTTTAAATTGTAGGAAAATTAGGATCTTTAATTAATTTTCGATTTCCACTGAAATTTTATTAGATAAAAAATGTATTAACTTTCTCCCCAAACGTGCGCTTCGTGATATATCACGACGCTAACAACGAATAGAAATTTTTTCGTCTTCGACACCCAAGGCACGGGGAAGGATAGAGCGATCAGTCAGATTGTACTTGGAATAATGATCATATATATGAATTTGCTGGAACGGGCTGTTAAGGTTGTCGCGTGTCATGAATTACCGTAATGCTATTATATTCGAAGAAGAAAGGATAACACGTAAATATTCCGTGCAATAACACAAGAACACTAAATTGTTACTTTTGTCTCGCACGCATTAAAATTTGTCTGACAAATTGTGTTAAAACTTCTCTCAACGTTCTTAAAAGTGTTAAAACTTCTCTCTGGCGGTATAGAGAGAAATCAATGAAGCTTTAGTTAAGTGAAGGGCGTCTATCGTCAGAATTAGAAAGTTGTGCAAGGTAATGACAGCTAAGACACTACATTCGATTAATAATACCGCGCGTGATGACAAGCAAGCGTGTCTTCTGACCAGGGTCGAGAGTGAGCGTGAAGCCGTTGCGGTTGTCCGACTTATTGCCAAGCCACTCCCACTACCTCACCTACGAGGGCTCCCTCACCGAGCCAGGGTGCCACGAGACCGTCACCTGGGTGCTGCCTAACAAGCCTCTCTATATCTCATTCAGTCAGGTGAATAATAATAAGATTACTACAATAAAAAACATCTATTATGCCAGGAAAAAAAAAATCATTAAAACAACTGGCGAGGTGTCCCAACTTTTTTGGTCAGTCTTCACTTTGAACCCATGCGAATTTTTACCCTCCATCTGTTATCGAGGGGGAAAAAAGTATATTGGAAAAATGTATTTCTTCTGTGTTGAATTATGGGAGTAAAAATATAGGTCCTGCTGCGCACTCTCACCTGAATCGGAAAGCAAAGATAAGGTACAACGGTAGACGGAAAACGCTACGGTGTTTCCTTCGTAATCTAATAAAAATATTTGCCACTGTTTGTACTGAAAAAAACGTGTAAGATGTTCATGTGCTTAAAAAATACTCCCCCATGTTAATTAAGCCTCCATTTTCGTCTTGTGCTCGCAATAGTTTGAAAATCATTAAAATTCACGGTTATATGTAGCCTGTCGCATTCATTCACAATAATAGATTTTACTGAAGCTACCAAACCACCCGTTGACTAAGCTAGGCTGGTGACTCATTGAATGGGGTAAATATACTTTTGCATTCAGTCACATGGATATATCCTAATGAAGTGTATAAATAACCAACAATTTAGCCACGATAATGACTCGTTAAATATGGTGAATATCTCGTCGCATCCAATTAGGTGACTGGATTTTAGTGTAGCTCCTAATGAGCTAGCAACTCATCCTCATTTCATGCAGTTGGGTAAACGAACGCTGATGAGAATATTTTATTGTTAGATGCTTAATCCAGACTAGTGGCCCATTAAATCGGGAGAATGCTTTTAAAACATTGTATATTAGGCAGTTGGGAAATAGACGCTAATGAAGTTATTAAATAAGTGATTCATTGTCAGAATTATCATTAAGTTAGGTGAATATTTCGCATGCAGGCAGGTGAATAGAGAATTTTAAAGCTATTGAATAAACCGATTGATCAGACCTGGCTGGATGCTTAATAAATCGGATGAATATCTATTCTAAAACAGTTATGTTAATTTTTTATTTATATAAAATAAAATTGTCACAAACTCTTAGGAGCATCTTCATGATTAATTTAAACGATTAATCTATTCTCATTTCGGAATATTATTCATGAGCGGTTAATAATCTTACTTGATTTACGTTTATCAATCGTTTCGTTTCTCCCGCGGAAGACACGCGTCTGGCCTCTCTCATCGATCAATCGATTTTCATCAATGAACGTGCATCAGTCGTACTCATTCCTTATTTACGTTGCACAAGCCATTACAAATCAACGCGTTCCTATAGTATAGACACTGATTTAAAATTGTATTCTTCGCCTGACGCAAGTTCTTTCTCTACGCGCAGATGCGGTTACAAATCCACGCATTCCTATAGACACTGATTTAAAATATTATTCTGCGCCTCGCTCAAGACGCAAGTTCTTTCTCTACGCGCAGATGCGGTTACAAATCCACGCATTCCTATAGACACTCATTTAAAATATTATTATGCGCCTCGCTCAAGACGCAAGTTCTTTCTCTACGCGCAGATGCGGTTACAAATCCACGCATTCCTATAAACACTGATTTAAAATATTATTCTCCGCCTCGCTCAAAACGCAAGTTCTTTCTCTACGCGCAGATGCGGTCTCTACGAGAGCTGCGACAGGGACCATCTCTGCACCACCGCAACGCGCCGCTAGGCAATAACTTCAGACCCCTACAGCCGTCCCATCACAGAACTGTGCGCACCAACATCGACTTCACCTCCACCAGCCCGCCAGAAACGCTGGCTGGGGTGAGTTTGGGCAACTTTGGTGGCCATGTGTATCAAAAATTTTAATTCGATTAAATACGTTCGTCTTGACTGAAGTAAAGTATGTCTTATAGTAAGAAAGTATTAAATAATTTCGTCTTGAAGCCATGTTAAAAGAGTTCTTTTCTACTTCTTGCTGCAATATTTTAGAAAAATACAATATTAAAATTTGAAGCTGACATATATTGAACAGATGTTTTCTATTACAGCGGAAATGTTCGATGGCTGAATCCAGATTTCATTATCGAGGTAAGAACTTGCTGATCTCATCGCTTTACCCGGAACTTCATAGCAATTCCGATTACATTTAAATTGAATAACGTTACCTACTGCAAAACCTTTCTATGCATGAACACAAAGTGCGATCTTTTTTGTTGTTTTCTGCATGGTTTATGAATAGCACATTATCTTTTTGAATGTTTTGAAGGCATTTTATTAGCATACTTTTCAAGAAATACAGTTTTTCTCATTTGTCTTATATTTTATTCATATATCAATGAATATTTGTCGAAAATATTGCCAATTATCCATCATGATGCTCATTGATAAAACTATACAGTATTCATATTTTATTGAACTTATAATAATTAATTAATAACCTCTAGATTCCCATAAAAGTCCCTATAAATGTAATGGTCATTCCTATAATGAACAAGTGGAAGAGTGTTTATGTAATAATGATAACTCGTTAATTTCCAACGTGAAGCATCTGTAAACGTGTGATTTGCGATCATCGGACTGTTATTCAATTTAAAAATTCAAAAATATATAAATTTATCCAATTGATACTCCTTTTGATTTCAAAAGTTCTTCAATCTACATCACGATTCATTTAACAGCGAACGACCTTCTACGATCCTGACAAGAAACAACAGACGCGAGTATTGCAGCGGATGACATGGAAGGCCGCAGCAACTTACTGCTGTAGCGACCTGATCTATTGAGTGTCCAGTAGTCTGCCGAGAGTCCGGTAGTGGTCTGATCTATTGAATGTCCAATAGTGGCCTGGTCTGCCGAGTGTCTGGTAGTGGTCTGATCTATTGAATGTCCAACAGTGGCCTGGTCTGCCGAGTGTCCTGTAGTGGTCTGATCTATTGAATGTCCAATAGTGACCTGGTCTGCCGAGTGTCCGGTAGTGGTCTGATCTATTGAATGTCCAACAGTGGCCTGGTCTGCCGAGTGTCCTGTAGTGGTCTCATCTATTGAATGTCCATTAGCGGCCTGGTCTGCCGAGTGTCCGGTAGTGGTCTGATCTATTGAATGTCCAATNGGTAGTGGCCAGATCTACCGAGTGTCCGGTAGTGGCCAGATCTGCCGAGTGTCCGGTAGTGGCCAGATCTACCGAGTGTCCGGTAGTGGCCAGATATGCCGAGTGTCCGGTAGTGGCCAGATCTACCGAGTGTCCGGTAGTGGCCAGATCTGCCGAGTGTCCGGTAGTGGCCTGGTCTACCGATTGTCCTGCTCTGTACAGTCTCAGAATACTACAATGTTAAAGCATATCATCTTCTGCTAGCCCAAACACAAGTGTTACCGCTCATGAGAACAGGCCTATGAATATTCAAATTATTTTCATGTGTGACTTCAGTTTATTTGTAAAACATAAAAGCAAATACTAATCAGTTAGGGCTAAATTCAAATTCAACATACAACAAGTTTTTCATATATGATAATTGCGAACGAATTTTTAATAATAAATGACCATATAGGTGAAAATTATGGACATTGGGGAGATGATGTGAAAATTTTGTAAAAATTGAAAACGGTTTGAACGATCACTCCATGAAAAAATTAATGAATGTGTCTCAAATATCATCAACAAATCAGGAACATTTTGTTAACTGAACTTTACGTTCGTCAGGTTCTTTTTCTCCCCTTAATTTCGTGAAGTTCTGTGGGAATTTATACGAAATTACTGCAAAAACTTCATTTCGTCCAGCGGATCTCCATTCTTAAAGATTACGGCGACTACGGCCTGTGCGTAGGGTAACCTCTGTAAAGGAGAGAAGATATGCAGCAATGAGTTCCGCTCAAAACTTAATCCGACCTTTCATATCAAGTGTGCTAAATCATAAATATCATAACGAATTATTAATTCATAGTGGAGAACAAAATAGTTCCTGTAATAAAGTTTTTTTATAGAAATGTATTTTCATTGTCTGACCTCAACGTATTCGAAACATTCGACTTTTTTCCCAGGTTAAAGGACGGAGTGTATTCTTGATCGCAGATTAGACGGTCAATAGATAATGAAAATTTTGAATATCTTTGAGGAAATTCCGAATAGGCTTGTGTACGGTGGAACTCATAAGACAATCTATTATAATTATTTGCCGACTAAGAATTTTGACTGTGCAGTATACATTCAGTTTAGCCGTTCTGAATATAGTAAGAAGACAAATTTATGGAATTAAAATTAGCATGTATGTAATCATTGCAGCCATTGTCAAGTTCCCTTATAGAAATTGTTCAACAAATGACACGATTTTACAGACGGTCATCATCAAGATGGTAGGAATTTGGACGTTATGTAATAATTTCAGGATTGGTAATGAGCTAATGATATCTTATAGAAATGTTTATTTTCGATTATAATTGTTCAGTTATATTGCAAAGATCTTACCTAGCAATATCAGATTTATACGATGCGAAAAACGTCCTATATATAGGACGTACTGACGAGCATCACTCGTCATACGAATTAGTGAATAAATTAATTCCTAAGCCATGTTAAATAATGGAATCTTGAAGTCCTAAGAGATAGAAAAAAATCGAGGATTGCAATTTATAGTACGAATGAATTAGTTTTATGTAGAAATCGTAGCAATAATTTGCGGTTAGTAATGTCGACAATACGTAAACTTGGATGGAATGAAACTATGCGGTTATTTTATTACAAAAAAGGAATGGTCTCCAACATCCAAAGGACCAACATCTTAGCGTCCTTGACAGAATGAGATGAGGGAAGATAAATCAATGCGAAGTAACTTGTATTATTATAAGATTATAAGTTGTATCTAACTTATATTTCGACTCAGCGCACAAATTACGAAAAGAAAGGAGCTCAAAGAAATACGAACAATTCTAGAAAATGTAAAAATATTGTGTGTCTCATTTAAATTCAGCATGGGATCTTATGTTGAAGGTTGTTTAGAACTTGGCGATCAGCAGCTGTTATGCAAACTCAATAACTTCAACAAAAGTTCGGTAAGAAGTGTATCAAATAACTTACGGTCTCGTGACCTCAATTGCATGCTATTCACACCTCGCTTGAAGTTAGCTTTCATTAAACGGCCAAAGAAAAAAAATTTCCAAATGTAAATTAATAGTGCATCTCCATCTATCACCTTTGGTAGATAAAGGAAAGAAATTTTTATTGCATAAAAAGTCACATTGAAACGGAAATATTGCTGCCTGCTGTTATATTTAAGGGAATAATGTCTTAGCATGAAGTCAAGCCAATTTTTCATTGCATGAGCATAAAGCATGTAGCAAAGATATTCTTCCCAGGGATTATTCACGTATTATGATACACTTTAAACTTTAATGAAGCAGACTGTCAAATATATAGCTACATATATTCGTATAAAGAAGTTTTAAGCTCCTGTGAAAGATGAAGTTTCGAACTAAACGGCAACTCCAGCCATGCACCGATATAAGAGTCTGTTATAATACGGTAAGTGCATGTGGGATGGCAGAATGATGGGTGTTACGCAATTTAAATATACGCTTTTATTTGTGTTTGATTTATGTGTATATGGTACATTTAACATGCAATTGGTTCTCAAGCTGTAATAATAATTTTAATGATCCGTGTCCAGAAGTGCAGCTGTGCCTGGATTCCTTGTTGAATTTCCATATGCCAGCTATTTACTGATGGAGATTATGGCACCGATGCATCTGAAGTTCCTGATATTGCAGTCAAATGTTGATTGGAATTTTGACACCAAATTACTTTCGCTATTGTACACTTAGGAACCATTTTAACTTGGAGACGATTGAATTTAGAGCTGGATTTATTGGAAACTATTCAAAATATGCAAGCGTCTTCCCAATAAAAATATGGCATGTTATCTTTTTTTACAGCAGAAATATGTTGAATTTTTCACTAAATATCTACATTCAAATAATAACTTCCATGCCAATTTCAATATATACAGACGTAAGAAACAGGTTTCGATGAAGTAATTTGTGATTTAACTTGGTTCTCATCTAACTTACATGCACTAAACGAATTAGCTTGGTTCTCTACTACGCGCTAAATAGTGAGCAATAAATGATGTAGCTTGGATTTCGCCACCATTTTATAGATATGGCGATAATTCCACAAGTAATTTATTTGTCTTCCTCTTCCCACAGGAAAATAAGAACAAATAATTGAACAAACCTTAAACAAAAATACATCTAAAGAAAATTAGCGAGTAAATAAGTGAAAAAAATTATAAACCTAGTCAACCTCATCAGAAAATGGGAAGAAATGCACACCATCCGAGCGCCACATAATCGTGAACAAGAAAACCGCGCTTAAACTACCAAGTTGAGTTTATTTTCGAAGACATCGTGAACAAAACCTTAGCTTTCTTGCGACTGAGTTGGCTCGCAGCGCTCCATTTTGCTGGAATAAAACTGAGGCGGGAACCAAAGTTGTGCAGTAATCTTGTGAAGCTTTGAGGGGATTAAGTCGCGATGCTGATGACGCTGCGTATTTTTGCGTGCCTAGCAAATTGAGTGCTGACGTTCACTTTCGATACTTGTTCCAGTTCGGCCGAAATTGTCGAGGAAAAGCGAATTTTGCTCGGTGAAAATGGATCATTGAACTAGCAATGAAAACCCGAGCCAAACAATTCACTTGGATTGACTTCAAAAATTAATGGCGACTACTGGTGGCAAGGACATGCAGATGCAATCGTTCAGTTTTATTATCGAGAATTCGTTCTGGCGGGAAATCATAACAGTCATTTGGAATTGCTTTATGATTCAATGGCTAAACAAATTCGTCATTGAACGGGTAATGTCTTCGTGATTCCCAGAATTAGGCTCTCAATTTCAGACAATTATTTTGTATATGATATTACCGGATAACGTATTGACACATTTCTCTCAATAAGTACTAATGTCCCCAAAATATAAACAAGGATAGTAGATCGCAACATCCTTACAGTGAATAGCAAGCATAGCAGGGACTGGAAAGGTCCACGCATTAAACTAGGTAAGAATAGGATGCCTGCATCATACCCTTTATGAAGATGGTGGTTCGGTTGATATCCTGTTAATTTTTGCCTACCACTAATTGAGGGCTAGCAATAAAGCAAACAGAACTTAATTTAGTTTTTAAAAGTCACAACTAATTTCGATCTGACCTCCAAGGCTGTTTTCGGTAATGGAAAACAGTTGAGCCGGATAAAATCAATTAACCACTCTTCCCTTCACATAGCTTTGATCATATAATCCACACGAGCCGTGACTCGGTGAACGCCATCCAATCTATGCTCAAAATTTAAGCGCTTCAAGTTTGTTCTGAGGTGTGGAGGGAAATCCGACAAGAAATTTTTGGTTATCACAACATTAAAAAGCCGTTTACCTAACAGCACCAAACTAGTTCGCCCTTTAGCACCTTACTGGCGTCAGCCAGGTTCATCCAGCTGTGCATAAAGTACTTCTACGTGGACCCCAACAAAGGCTTGTAATGAAAGACAATTCCGCAAACCCACTCTCTTGAATCTGAAATCAAAACTCTCATAAAAGTAAAACAGCAAAGAACAAATAACTTAAACAAACAAATAAATGAACAAGAGCAAAAATATTATTAAACACTTCTGACGAAAAACTAATCTAACTATACAGAAGATAGGAAAACAATAACACAAGAATTGATGACAAACACAGGAATAAACCGTAAAAAAAGTTAACACGCACCAAGCTTGACTCTTTTGGTTCACTGGCGGGGGAGCGCAGCCGTGCACCACCAATTTTGTGCACCAATAAGCCTTGAATCGAACTCAACTCCTTGGATCTCTCCGGACATCCACCAATCAGCCGTGCACAACTCGGCTTTGTCTTCCTCCGGCCTCGCATATAGAACCTGCCGTGCACCACCAGGCCGCGGATCGAATCTGACTTCCGGACATCGTTAAAAAACGTAATTTTACGTTCACCGCATCTGAGTTTCAGATAGCATAGTTCTGTTCCAAAATTTATCGTCCTTCGACAAATGGCCGTTCGACCGAGGGCTGGTTCGACCCACGGCCTAGATACGGACGGCTTGAAGTGTTGAAGGCTACGCTCCGGAAGGCAGGAATCATGATGGTCCATTACATCCAGGGCAGTGGTGGTCTTCGGCAGGCGACCCCAATGGCGGGGCTGATTAGAATCGGATGGAACTTATGAATCTAACTTCCGCATTTCTAAACTGAAAACTAAATTTACAAAAATGAAAAATTATAAAGCATTAAATCCTATATCTCCCTAACAACCTTGCAATAATTTCTTGTGATTCTGCTGTTAAAACCAGATTAGCTGTCAAAGGAAGTCAAGAGGATTGTTAGATGCACCGAGAGAATGTGAAAACCACTAGATCGTTCATTTCTTGAATATGGCAGGTTGGGGTATCTATGAACTTACTGTAGAAAGTCCATGATTACCTAACTGAGAAGTTGAATGAAAACATTTACCTCAGATTTCATTTCTGTACTTTTTTCATAAATACGGGATTGAACTTTTCCGAGCGTGAGTGAAATGAGAGAGTCCCATGCTATTATGGGCTGATTGGAATGGATTATATTTACCGTATTTTTTTATTTTGAAAAATGTTTACGCGATTTTTGGAAAGCGGTGTTCTCAAATCCCAGGAATTATCTATCTGTAGCAATGCCTGGTTTAGCCGATAATTTGATTATAATAGTAAACTCTTGTGCGTATCAAATTTTATTCATAAACATGTAATTTTCTAATTATTGAGCCTGGCACGCCGACGTCAAAACCCATTATAGTAAAAAGGAAATTCATTTGTTTTTCTTCAAAGCCTGAGAGTTGCTGTATTTACTGTAGTTGGCTAAAAGCAAAGCTGAGCCGTTCATGCGCGTCGTGGCGTGGCGGTCATCAAGACATCAAACCACAGCAAACAATGGGCGTTTCCGTTGCCAAGTCCACGCTAACAATCACCACTAAACTCTCCCGCAAATGTTCCTTTCTGTGTCAGGAGAGTTCCTATGGCCGATGCTCGTCCGTTTGCATTCGATGTTTGCCGAAGAACTTTCGAGTAGATTTTCTCTGATTCGTGGATGTTCAACTGAAGTTGGTGCTGCACTGGACAAGCCGTGGGCTAAATTTCAAGATATTTTTTTTATTTAAAAGGGAGATGAATGCTTCATAACTAGAGGCTTTCTATCGAAGAGGATAAAAAGGAGGCATGGCGATGACAACGAGAGTGCCAGTTTCTGTTTTATTTTTTCGAAGCTTTTGATGAATCTGCTCTAAAGAGAAATTCCGTAAAATAATATTCTTAGAAATAAACCGTATATTCAATTTTTGTTTTACATGTCATGTTGTTTTTTGTGTTTTTGTTTTACGCCTACATCGGTGTTGAGGACCAAATGCAATTTATTCGAATCCCTCACATTGAATTTTTAAATAAATTTTGCACACAGATATCAAATTCTTTCAAGACTTTCTTGTTATATTCCGATTATTTAACTTGAAATCTGCTTGAAATTTTCACGTATTTTACATTGTTTTATCTAATTTTTTACATTGCGCCAAAAAACATAATTCCTAAATTTTGTTTTCATTTCAAAGCTGCATGTATTATATAATAATCCTAAAAAATTAATCAACAATTTACATTCATTTGGTTAGAGTTTCCATTGCTCCTCTTCAATTTTCACAAATTTTCTGCAAATCGGATATTTTTGACATTTTCCTATACAATGTATGCAAATTTTTAGGCGTGTCCCTAAATGCTTTGTATGTTTTTGGTACATTATCCATTAATTTAAAATAATATTCTCTAACTTTTCATAAAGCTTTTATTATATATCTAACTTTGCCCCAAAGTATCCTATAATTTTCATCCCCGTACATTTTGTGCAGGTTTCATTATTTTTTGAAATTTCAAACGATTTTTTCGGGAAATTTTCTTCATGCATTCTTCATCATTAACCTTTGAAAGTAACTACTGCAGATATTTATTGAGGCTATTTGAATGCAACTTCCCTGCACAGAACACATGCACATATAAGTAAGTTGAAATTTAATAATTGTACAGACATCATCAAGCGAAATAATTAAGGATCAAAAGTCAAACCCGACGTAAAAATTTTAGTGCTGTTTTCTTTTCTAAATTGTCATTAGCATGATATTAAATGGCATCTCAGGGTGGCCTATGGATTTGCTATGACGAGTAACGTCGGGCTCACCGGCAAGTTGTTGAAAGTAATGAAAAATGCCGCAACTAACGAAACTGAAGATTAGCATGGACCATAAAATTTTAAGTATATTATGAAGCCCAATACTATTATTCGTATTTTGCGCATAATTTGAAAGATGATTCGAAATTTTACAATAAACAACGTAATGTACGCGCAATATAATTTTTTGTACACTGAAATTTTACGTGATTGAAAACCCATTTAAAGAAATATCCTGTACAGACATTACACGATCGGTGTTCAAATATTTTATATATTACCTCGCGCCACCCAGACAAGGATCCCGGAAATTCCTGATAAAATTTGGTGGTGGATAAGGCAGGTGGAAGCGGTTCATTTGGCCACTCGTTCCTGTCAATTTTGCCTGAGCTCAGCAATTGGTGTGCGATGAGGAATTGACGGCGAGCCTCTGTTATCAGGACTCAATAATGCTGCACCGCTCACCAATAATGCCGTCAACATTCCCAGCGCCCTCGGAAAATGAGGGAACCAGCGATGGTCTCTCAACGCCCTCGCCAGATCGACATCTTTGTTAGAGGGACATGCTTCGGTTAACTCGAACCTAATTATTGAGGAGAGCAAATAGGTTCTGATATAAGGAGGTGATGAAATAATTACACGCACAATAATTAATATCGCCTTATAGTCGCAGTTTCCTTGTGATTCATGTTAAAATTTCTATTGAACGACGGTGACATGCTAGTTGCAACCAATTTTAAATCATTAATAAACACAATATTGTGCAATGTAAAAATTTGTGTTGATAAGTCAATCAAATTCAAAGACTTTTCTTGTTATACGTTCATTTTATTCCGAGAAAAATATATCCTTCAACAAAAATAAACTAGTCCCGACTTTATTATATTCCGAGAAAAACACTCGTCAACTTTATCCTGGAGTTCGCAGCGTCGAGATCTCCATTCCAAGACAATATTATCTTGCTGCTCTGTCAGTGGCTCCTCATGAAAGAGATACCTAAGAAAAATATCATCCACGACAACGGTGGCCATTGGCTTCGAATGCGCAAACTTGTTCCTGGTGAGATAAGGGCGCAAAGTTGCGGACTTTGGTACGCGAGTCTCGCCACAGTGCGACGTGGCGGCAATAACTCGGCTGTGCCTCGTAAAAACTCCAATGACCTTCGTAAGAGCCAAAATTTTGATGAGTTCACGCCATTCCTAATTATGAAAAACGTCCCGGTCCTCAAGCACCAACTGTTTATTTAGGCTAACAGTATACTTTCCGTCAACGCTCCTCGTTATTTTAATTAAAGTCATACTAATACTTATTTTTAAAATACCTTAAGAAGAACGCGAGAAAATCAACTTTTCAACTCAATTTTGGATCGAATGATTTTTCAGATTATGTTGATTTAAATACATTATTATATAACGCAATTGCATTTAACTATCACGTCAGTTCAAATTTGAGCGCACTGAACACACGATTGCACATTCATCATCTTCGTTAACAATCTGGTGGCAACCACAACTAAGTAGCTGGATCGAGTAGCTTTGTTGTTCATAAAAACACAATCGAAAATATCTTACAATATTTCCTTGCTCCTCAATTACTGCTTCGATATAGATAACACATGAAGTTTCCTTGATTCAATTTAGAGTCGAAAGTACAAGAATAATGAATGAAGTAATGAAGTTTGAAGCACATAATCCAACAAATAAAATTTGTCAATCATTTTTCATGGTCATGAAAACGAGCATAAAAAGTCACAGTCTCATCTTAACTATAATGTACGACGTTCCGAGATTTGATTAATCTTTTTACGTACAATCTCAAACTTCAAACATTTTGTTTTTGACCTCTTTACTTGCAGCCTAGTTTAGTTTGCTTTATGACCATTTCTATAGAGGCAGTAAATTCCGTACTTTGTATACGAAGCTCCTCGCCTGAAAAGCATTCCTTCAGTATTGAGATCAGTCTTTCGGCAAACATGCGCTAGAAAAACGATGCAAAATATTCATAAGTTTATTCCTTATAGTATGATAAGTTCAATACAGAATATCGCTTGCTATCCGAACTGTTTTTCAAATGGTGGCTTAGATGGGGTATTCAGTAAAATAATAAATGTGCTTTTAAAGAAGTAACGTCTTATCATGTTCGCTCTATATTAAAACAAAAAAGAAAAATTCATAAATACTAAAATCTTTAAAATCTGAAGTATTGAACGATGGGAAATTCAAGCTCTGCCATCATGAAATATGTACGCTAACATAAGAGCAATAAGTGAATTCATTATTGTAAAGAACGTAAGCATTCAAAAAGATTTAATAATTTCACACATTATGTTCTTCACGTACGATATGAATGAACGAGTACAAAGGGGGCAAATCCACCGAATAGGTTGTTTTATGAAAAATTCAATTAACTCGAAGAAATTTGTATTAATTTTGATGATTCCTGGCGAACTATGAGCAGAACCGCACACTTCAATACCCAAAAATCTTGTCAAAAGAAGTGCCAAAAGCTTGTCAAAAGAAGTGCGCTATGACCAAGCCTGAGGCGACCCTGCGATGAGACGAATATAATAGGAACAATTTTTTGCCCCTGCTAACTGTTCGCATCTACATTCTCCTCAGGGACGTGAAAATATTTTTTAATGTGAACTTTTGCTCATAATTGTGAACGAATCTTTTAGAAGTGACGTGTTCTGTTAAGCTTCATGAATTTCAATGATAAAAGTAGACTGTTAATGCACTGCACAACTGAAGCATAGAATCAGTCCGCTTAATTCACGCACTATTTTATTGTAAACGATTTTATTACTTCCTCAAGGACTTACGTATGCATGAAATTTTCTATGTACAATATTCATTCGAGATTACAAACACATGACACAATTTACATTTATTATGATCAACACATTTTTGCGAGTATAGCTCAGAATTTTAAAAAGAGCAATTTCGCAATTTCTCTTTGAATCTTTTGATAAACTCTTCCCGTTAGTGGATGTTAATAAACTATATTTCATCGGTTACTAATTTGGAAGCCGAAAATTTACAAGTTTACATTCATTTTTTCCACGTTAGTAGCGTTTTTGACTATACATGGAATGTATCCCTTTGAAAATAATTATTTCTACTTGCATTGAGGAGTGCGACTGGTACGTGAATATCCTCTGCCCCGTAGCTCGTTACTGCGCTCAAAGAAGCGGAGCACAAATTTGGCCGCCACAAAGCCCCTTCTATTAGCTCGCTGCGTCCTCTAATGTCGCAACTGCAGCCGCGCTTCCGACTTTCCTATTGATGGAACAGTAAAAGCCGCTCTCACATGAAAATATTTCTCTTCTATGGCATTCACATGATAATTTTTCGATGCATCTCAGCAGCCAGTGACGAAGCGTAATTCGTTTGAGCGTTTTCATAGCTTTATGATTTTGTAAAATAGAAAGCTGTTGGTCTAGATAGCCGAAAACTGCCGCGTAATTGTATACATATTTGAATTATCGACTAATTAAACTAAGTTCAATGGGTTAACAGTTTGACGATGGGTGCGACTATTGAATGGAAATGAATAAAAAATTGAAAATTGCCTAATAAATCTGAGCTCAAAGCGATACGATATTCAAATAGGAGCTGTCATAACAATCAAAGGATTTCAAGCGAAAAGACAAGTCAATATTAAGGTGAGTGGTGGTCGTTTTAGATATAGGAAATCATGTATTGGATTTAGTGAGTTTCAACAGTAGAGTGAAATAAATTTTCATGGCAACTTAGCGATAAATTTCAAGATCTTTTCTGAAGAGGAAAGCTCAAGGTAGAGTTGAGAGAGTTTAAAGATTTTATTTATAAAAATTCAAGTTAATATTTGAATCAGGTGTACGACACAAATCTATAAGATGACCTGAGACGAAATCACTTATGTACTATCTTGAACGCCATTGGTGTATTTGAAGCTCAACTGAAACATTCGACTATTTTTGACCCATCTCGAGGAAATGTCGAATCGAGATAAGGCTTCGCCTGCGTGGTCAAGTGACCATCGATAGTTTTGGCAGTCAGCTTAACAAAAGATACAAACTTAGTATAAATAGCTATTTGACTTCGGTTCTGACGCCATTATATTGACATCTGAGAAATTATACCAAGAGACATTATCTGTTATAGGTTCTCCAACGGATGCAGGAATATGTTTGAGATATGTTTCAGGTCAGAGAGGCCCGACATAATTATCAATTTGTGTGATATTATATAAATAATATTTCAACTTCTAAATTTGCTCGCAAATATAAACCTAAGTTCAGATTTAATCAAGATTTATCTATGGCGGAAGCTTTTGGATTTCATAAGAGGAATTTACGCTGAAATTCACGAGCAGTGAGATTAAAAAAATATTCTTGTGCTTTAAAAGCAATAAGTTTCATGATTTGTGACAGGAATAAACGATACCGGTTCTCATTAGAAATCGGAATAAGTGAACCGAAAGGAACACGCAGAAACTAAGGACTTTGATTCAGATGCTTTCTGTAGAGACAAAAAATACTAAAAAATTAAGGAAATTCTTTAAAAAAGTACTGATTCTAGGATTTATAAATAAATGAAATTACAAAAAATTAGTAATTCATTTGAAATAATTTATTCGTCGAAAATGTTTGAAGTCGATAAGTGAATGTCAAACTTCTTGAAATTCAGAAAAAAACGTTCAATAAATGAATGAGATGTAGACTGCGGTACTTATGGACGATGTGACGCACATTAGAGACACAGGACGGAAATCATTTGACGAAAGCTGCATTAGAAGGAGCCTTTAATGAAGCAGCTCGCTTCCGCGCAGATCAAACGACAGAGACCCCCACTCTCTTGCTCGCCAGCCCTGCCAGCAATCTCGTTAAGATTGTAAAACAACTTCAACTTAAACGTGAAGACTTTGGCTGTAGCTGCGAGCCCCACATGAAGCTACGAGGTGAGTACTATGATATCGCTAATTATAGTCTTTCATTCTCGATGTTTTCTGTAGAGCATTGCATAATTTGATAATTTGGACAAAAGGATGACAAGATCTATAATACCGATAACAAATATTGCCCTTCGGGAATCGCCCATCCTGTGTATAATATAGTCATCATTCGTAACGAATATACAAGTCAAAGCAAATGTCGTGTGAACACTATATATGGTCTGGTGTTAGATAGCAGAAATATTACTGTAGTAAATTGAAAACATATTGGCGAGGACTCATGAGGGGAACGATTCAAGTAATTATAATAATAATTATATAATTTTATTGCATTATTTACTTTTTGTCAATTGTTCGTTAACTGAAAGATAAAAAAGTAAATGTAATTACTGGCATGTCTACGATAATGACAGGATATTGAAAAATGGAAAAAAGAGGAAGTTTGTTTCCATTTAGGACTTAAATTTCTCACTCTCGAATTTGCTCACTTCATTCAAATGCTGCTGCACTTCTTTAATCACTTGACAGGGAACATAAAAAATATAACTATTAAACAAACAGAAAGGCAAATCTGCAATTGATGGAGAAAAAAAACAGATTTAACCACAATAAAATGCGGAATTAAATATAAATTAAATTGAGCCTTGGTACTGGCACAAATTATGTAATTACTTAACAATATTATTATTCATCCACGAGTGTGTCATTCAAGATGACTGCGGCAATCGGAAGATGTGTCGCTGTTAATGACTTTACTTGACGCCTCAGAAGGAACGTATAATTCATTTCTAGAATAAAGGTTAGTCTTGGCTTCTGTTAAGTATTGGACATATCAATGTAGAGTTTTCCTTCACGAGTACTCTAGTAAGAAATAAGAAGCATTTGCTGGAGTTGTAAGTATGGCCAAATAAATCTTGCGGGGAAAATTGTGGAAATATCATTAAAGGAAAATATTATTCCCATTGTCACTCTAGCTGTGTGAGCAAACAGTAACTCCTCGCTGAAGCTGAAGCACAAAATTTTAGATAATATATGGACTAGAATCAAAAGTCCATACAGATCTACAGTACCATACCAAAGTTTAAAAAAAAAAAACAAGATCAAACTAGAATAGACGGGATACATCTCCGTTCAATTTCATTTCTTTAATAAGGGGTTAGTTTTAGTTGTAATATTAATCTAATCGGTAGAATTTCAAGTCATTTCCAGTGCCATTTGCAGGTAATAGGTAGTTTTGTGCATAATTACAAAATCGGGTAGTCAGAGGGATTTCGTTCTCAATGACCGAGACATCTTCAACATCTTTAGATTTATCCGTCAATGCTAAAATTTCAAATGAGCATAATATTAAAAATACATATGAATAAGATTAAAATGAATTTTAATGCATCTTTTTAACGCATCGTTAAACGGAATAATTTCCAAGTTAGAGCTAAATTCTGTTTAATTTTAAATAAATTTTTCGCATATAAGTATGGTTTAAATGTTTTTTAAATTTTAAAATTGATGTGAATACTTTTGAACCGATTTATGTTACATCATCATTGTTTAAATTACAAAAAAAAAACAAGTGAACTAAAGTGCCGAGTGTAATTTTTTTTTGCCAATTAAGAATTTTATTTTTTTTTACAGTGAATGTGATATTTTTTTTTTGTTCTAACAAAAAATATGATTTGTTCTCATTTCCCAGTACAAAATAATTTTTTTCTAGTTTCCTAGTACAGAAGTGATTTACTCTATTTAATAGACGTGTTTGGAACGTGGAGGTGAGCACACGGTTAGTTCAGTAGGGACGCTGGACGAAAGGAGCTTTCAAGCACTGCCAGAGTTTGTCTCAATGGTTACTGCCGGCAATTTGTCCCATTGGAGTGGACCTTCAACTGCAAATTGCTTACACGTTTTTAAAAGGATTCTACCTCCCTCGGGACAGCTGTTACTGGGAGAACAAACTTTGAATACAGTCTGACTAACTGGCTGGAATCATCAGTGAATGCATTCCCAGTTAACTAAACAGTTGCAGTTTTTGTACATGCGAAAAATCAGTTTGCAGAAACGATGTAAAAAATTTCAACATGAACGTGTAGCAAGAAAGGAAAAAAATTTATTTCATAATTCTTTGAAAGAGATTGAACGATGGACTCGTTCATAATAGCAAGGAACTTCCTTTCAATCCCTGTTTTGGAAATTGGAGAAAATTTCAAATTTTTACTTGTGAGTAAAATTTAAACTTACCAAAGCAAAACTCGCATTTGAATTCTAAATTAAATTCTCCTCATTATTTTTTCCATGTAACAGGAATCTGCCATGAAAAATAAAATTTCAAGGCAAATTCCTGACACCAAAAGTATCTTGGATACGCACCCGATAAACCCCGATTTATTTGCTGCGCAAGATTTAAAAAATAACAGAAAAATACACAAACTTTGACATAGAGATAAAAAAAATCAGTTTCAAGTAATATAACAATAAGTTAGATAGTGTGGAAATAGCTACGGTTTATTTCCCGTGTCAAGCTACAAATATATAAAAAAAATCTTCAATACATGATATTAAACCAGGCTATATCCCACCATAATATGTTCGATTCCATCTCATCAATACCATTTAAAAAGCTCAAAAAATCTGAATGGATCACCAAAAGACTTGCTACATTTTAGAGGTTCAGCCATTTTGATGTAGGGTCAGAGATATTTTACTGTGCGTAGATATTTTACATCAATACTCAGCAGATATCCGAGTTCAGATTGAATTGCAAGGCTTGAAGGGCTTAGATCGGAGCAAAAATCATCGGTAGGTCAATTGAAGTTCATCATTTTTAGAGCGGCCGTTTCACTCCTTGATTGCACTGGAGACCTGCATGTCATGTTGGCGGGGCCTTTGCTTACATTTGCGAGATTGTGAGGTGCTTCTCCCGAGTCATTGATGTTCCGAGCAGTCAATGCGTTGCTGCAGCAATTGCTCAGGCATGCTTCTCTATGAATGTGTTCAGTGCAGCAGCTGGATGGCTTTGCTATCTAACGTACTACCATCCTATTCAAGTTCTTCAACAATCCCATTTATGAACTATAGTGTTTATGAAATTCACTATAGTGTTTATGTAGTATTTAATCCACACCAATAAAATCTGTTTGCTCTTAATCAGTTCGTAAGCTTTGGTGAAATTCACTCGGAGTAACCAAAATTTACTCAAAATCACTCCACCTATCATAACTTATGATGCATATATGCAATCAATTTAGTATTATTTATTGTTCGATACCATCAGACAAATGGTGCGATTGCGAAAAAAATAGACTTCAACTTTCAATTGGATCTTGGCCGAAAGTTTCAGTATTAGAGTTCAGCCAATAATTGGACTGCACTTCATAGAACGCAATATCTTTCATATGAACGAACACAAAGTTCGTCAAGCGCGCAAACTTGCAATCACGACACAGTAAAATAAGAGATACATGGCAATCATCGAGGGCAAATGTTGGATAATTTCGCCTAGAGAATCCAACAGCCACTACGTGGAAGCTCATCTACTCATATGTAAGCCGTGCGTTCGAGCTTATCTTCCAGACTTTCTATACAGACGAACGCAGTTCCAAGTTATAGAGCAAGGAACGATATAACAGAAATCTCTCTTTTCTACTGTCAAGATCCAATTACCAACATCAGACGACCTTATGAAGTTCGGGACGTAAAGACTGTAAACAATTTAAACAGTTCGATGCATCCTTTAGTTCACGCTATAATAAGAAATTAATAATAATATCGACTGTTCTCAGTCCGGGAGTTGCGTCATTATAACCAACCAGTCAATAATGGTACTGTTCTCACTACAGAAGTTACATTATTATAAATGTTTAATAACTGAATATTCTCTTTACTTTAGGCGCATCACAATAATATGCGGTGCCCAGTCGTTGGAGTTCAGAGTACCAGGATTGGAGCAGAGGGGTGCGGGTTCGATCCCAGCTCTGTGCGCCAGTTTCTGGTCAGAATCGGCGAGGAGGCCGGGCGGTTAAGCACAGCAAAATTGGAGCAGTGAGTTGCGTGTTCGAGACCGCAACAATCTGTCAATTTTCTCCGATGTTAAGAATCGGTGACAATTTTAAAGGCCTAATCAATGCTGAAACCGCTATATATGTTATATATATTATGGATATAATTGTGTAGACTATATTTAAAACTTTGATCACATTATGTAACCTGTAAAAAATTACAATGACGGTTTTCATAACTTTAGTTTCACAAGGAGCTCAGATTTTTTCCGCCTCTCAATAATGTTCTATTAATCTAAATAAAAGTTTCAACAGAAATGTCTGTGATCATAAGCAAGGTGCCTCATTCCTGTCGCCTGAGAAGAAGGCTCACTAGTTTTTAGGTAACGAACGCCATAAAAATTAAAACAAAATGGTTAGTGTAATGTTTCTATTAGTTCAAGTTAAAACGGACGAGTTTATTGATTCATTGACGGTAATTTCCAATTGGGTGTTTGGGTCATTAGGCTTGGTCCATGTTCAAAGTTTTATTAAAGTAGAACAGTAGAACAGCAGAACAGAGCAGAGGAGGGAAGTTCTCCTACAAATAAACACGCATTTCATTAAATTAATTAAACACTAATAACTAGACAAGTACACAATATTCTGAACATATTCCCACAGTTATTCTATTACAAATTATAGAACCTAGACGCTTACCAAGAGCAAGAACACAAGCGGCTGTCTTCAGTAAGGATCAACGAATGGCCAAACCGTAAAACAAGTCCATCCAATACTTTGGTCGATGTTGCCAGAACATCTGCTTCAAAATTTCTAGAACTAAAAATCATTACAGTTAGGTATATTATAATTTTATATGATCCAAGAAATTCAATTGTGAATAAGAGTAAATCATGAATGGAAAAAAAATTGAATACGAAAAGGAAGGCTCCACGTGTATCAGTGCAAAAATAAAAAATTACTAGGCAAAAATGATGACATGATCACAATTGGGCCGGTGACGTGTGATTTATCGTTAAACTGATTAGAAAATAACCCAAAGTATTTCATGACGGCTTAGATAAGGTAAAATATTTGCATCGAACGTGTTTGAAACCTCGTGAGCTATAGTAAGTCAATCCGAACAATTCATCGATTTTTAAAACAATTAATAGTACTAGAGAGTGCTAGTGTGCTATAAATCAATATTAAAAAATAATTAATAGTGCTAGTGCACATTTCAAAGGAGTATGTGAAACTGGACTCCTTATTCTCATGTTTTTCTGCCGAGAAAGCAGGTGACGGATTAGATTCTAATAAAGTTTATTCCAAAGGCACGCAATTTCATATCGGTAAATGAATACGAAATGCTTGCAAGTATAAATTACGTTTGCAAACATGATCAAGAATGAAGATAAACGTGGAACAGCATTAAAAAATTTCGACTGATCTCAAAGATATGAATGACAGAGTACTGAGATTTAACAATTCAAAAACTGAAGTTTTCGTGAACTTTACAATAATTTCATTAAGAAACAAAAATATCTGACTTCTCTTCGCGTACGAATTAAATTTGAAATGTTGTGAGAATAGCTATTAAAACCGAGCGAGTGTCCAGATGTACTCACGCAGCGCGAGAGACCCGAGTCAGTCCTGACTTGCAAAAGGCGTTTGTTGGTGAAAATCTTGCTCGCCGCCCCTGACAGGAAAGATCGGAATACAGGTTTATCCATCAAACAAAATAACATAGAAGTGAATACATAAAATATGCCTGGGTCAAGCACGGCAGCGCTCATTTACCGTGTGTGCATCCTGGAATCAGATGATATAATAGGCAAAACAAGATATCGTTGGACAATGTTATTCCGAGTTAGAAATTTTAGAAAAAATTAATGCGAATTCAAATAATAAAAACAATGTAGAGGTACGTTCAAAGAGAAAAGTCAACGCTTTTCAATCATTTGAGGGACAGCTAATTGAATTGCTTAATATTCAAAGTGCATCTAGCCTCGAGGTATAAAATACTTCGAATAAAGTTTTTATCCTGTTTTATTTTTTCAACTGGATCACAGGAGCAGCCTGTTTCCCTCTTTCGACCACCAACCTTCAAAAGGGAAACTTTTAGTCACCACACCAAGTTTCGCTCACAACAGACAAGAGGCCAAGTGCCCGTAGCGCGACTCGACATCTGCTCAGCGTCTGGTTCACGATCAACCACTCATTGACAACCACGATCAACCACCATTGACAACCACGAACAACCTCCCACACACAAAAAACTTGGCCGAATCAGGGACGAGAGATTATGGTTGAGTAAGGTTGAGAGAATTGGGTTACAAAAAAATATTATGTTACGTTCGATCTATATATGATGCAAGTGACAGGGATAAATAGTGCCGAAATTATTTTGAGAGGCGGTGATACGACCAAGTATTGATTCTAGCAAAAACTACGAACTGTACCTGAAATCGAAAATTTCATTGTCCTCTAGCAGTGAGCTCTCTGTCTACCCTCGGTCTTTTGAGTCAAGTCATCCACACATAAAAATTCGAGGCTGAATGATTTGGTGATCAGGACTGCCGTGGCGCACTTCGTCAAACCAGAAGCGTCATTTTATCCAAGACATTCTATAAAAATATTTACTTTATTTGGTCTCATTAACGTCGCCGGGACACTTGAGCGCTCTTCGGCGCCGCAATTCATAATTTGAAATTAATTATGAGCCTTCAGCTCATAAAGATGAATGACCTCATAACGAAAATCGATAAATGATGATGACGGGCGATAAGAAATCTTAAAAGGCAAGCGGCTTAGAGATTCTTCTTAATTAATCGCGTTCAAAACGTAGGCTAAACAATTAATTTCATTAGGTGCATGTTACACATGAAGTAGTTTATTGTAAAGTTGGACATTCATTAAAAATTCTAGCGTATTTTGGAAATAAAAATGATTTACTGCGTCTTGAAGACAATAAAAAATTGAATTTTTCACTAATAATTTTTTTTAGTTAGATCATCAGTAACATAACTACGATGAGTTCATAAAATATCTTGACAAACGTCAAGTTTTTTATCTTATAGACAGTAGACACATTCGACACCAGGTCACGATACCGACCTTTGAATCTGCGTACTGTTGCCCGTATACGATTGAAACTCGCATAACTTATCTTATATGAGTAAACTGTCATGTAATTAATAACACACGCATATATTCCAATTAATTGCTACTTGGAGTTGGCTGTCTCTTCAAGGAGAGGTTTTTTCACCCGCTCCCTCAAAATTAAAAAACCTAAACGGTAATTTCTTTCATATTATACCTTTAAACACGAATCCACAGACATTTAATTAAATATGCAATGCCTTTTGTTTATTACGTTATAATGAACATTGTTAAATTTATTTCCGTTTCAATCTTAAACTTATTAAGTCTTGTAGTATGAACAGGCTCGGTTAAGTTCAGGCAAGGACGAGCTCTTGCATTTACAAGGCAGGGGAGGGAAAATTTTCTGACAGATTTTCCCAAGTGCAATATAAATACATGCATGAGCACACGATTATTCGACCGAGGATTCATATTGACAAAAGTTATGCGCAGATTTCTTGATGAAAATGCAGCTTAGAAGCTGAGACTGCATTTATCTTGCATTATAAGCGTTGATTTCATGTAACCTTAGTATTCACTATATGGGCGCTGAGATGGGGGCACTGCATGGATTCTCCGTGAAGGGAAGCTTTCATGTCTATGGTGGAACCTGGCACTTTAAAAAAAGGCTCCCAGTAGAAGTACTTGAAATAAAATAGGTTCCCCTGGAATTAATAGAAGAGAACCAGTCGGCCAGTGACACGACCATAGGAATGAGGTACTCATTGTCGTAGGCGTAGGTCATATCAGTTGGCTGTGTACCCGTTCTAAATGTGCTGACAGTGATACTTGTATAACCACGCCTGTGTTATAAAATATACATGGAAATTGTAAAGACTGCACTAATCTTGAAGAATACTCATTGTAACCTTTCCGTAGGTGTGTAGTAGAAAATATATCAGGTGGGCGCAAAGAATCTTCCTTGACAGATCAGCTGAAAATGTTGCAACCCTTCATTCTGGACTGGGTTTCGATCGCACTCGCAAAAATATCCTGCTGTCTCAAAACACAGTAAAGTTTTCGAAAAAAAACAACAAAACAATTTCTAGATAATCACTCTGAATTAGTTTAGTTTACTTTAAGTAAATGTAAATCGTCGAAAAATATTTTTTCTTTCTTACAAAGATCTTTAATTTTAAAAATCTTGAAAATTTTCCTGGTTCAAAAAGTTAAAATAAATCTGAAGCCTGGAATTTCTTCAAAGGAAAAGTTCACAAGAATACTTCGGAATGAATTGCAGCCGCCGCACTTCTGTTGTTCTTGTGTTGGGACGCGCGTCGTGACGCGAATATATTCTTTCCTTACACATTTTTCTCGCGTTCAACAATCCTCGCGTTAAGTGCGTCAAGTCAAAGTGCACACTTTGAGGTAAATTTGTATTTCAAAGTTAAATGAAAAGGAGTACGTACTATGAATTGCCTTCTTCATGACTAGAGTTGGAATTCATGAAAACAATAGCATGAAAATATTATTCTTTTTGTAACCTAAGCTATGTAAACACTTTCGATCATTCAACTTTAACTTAACTGACACTCAAAAATTATGAACTTAAAATATCACTTAGAAATAAAATATTCGAGAAGAAAAGTTATCGATATTTTCTACGCGGACGCATAGACGCGGACTGAAAACAACGTCCCGACATCAAAATAAAATTCGTAACTACAGGTAAAATTATTCATCACATAAAACAGACATTGTCTTAGCACAGGAAATTTATCTGCTCATCAATCACTAAAAACATGCTAGACAAATTTTACTTCTCAAAAAGAGATATAAGGTCTAAAAAAGTAGTAAATGTAAGTCTGCCCAAAATCATATATATATATATATATATACAGTAAATACAGACCAAAAATCTCTTGGGCAGTTTGAGAAAACTCTGGCAATATCACCACAAAAAATATAAGTAAAAATTCAGGTTTCATATCCTTCATATAACTTCAGTGATTTTTTACAACGAGTTCCATTTCTTCAACGATCCTTGAGTTTTTTCTCCGTAAAGAAGACGAACGCCTGAGAGAAGCGAAGGACTCCGAGAAACTTCTTCAGACTGAGAGACGATCTTCCAGCCTGCAAGCAACGTGAAGCCTAAGGATGCCGTGTGTCATGCGAATGAGTTAAAGATGTTTTAAAAATGTGAAATAAAGTGAAGTGCAGTAACTATGAGATGTATTGCATGCAGATGGGATGAATACTTGACGATACTTGGGTATTTTTGATGGATAATGCATGCGAGGTATTTAGAAAAATAAAAATCTGAGATCATTCTGCCCCATTATGTCAGTGGAATCATCATTAACCATCCCATTCAGACGATCTGGATCTTAATCCTAATCATACGTTTTCCCACAATTGAATAGGGATAACCACACATGAAAGATTCTAATGAAGAGCAGTAAAAGACTTCACTCATTTAGTGTACAGTTGTTTTCTTATATGGTCACCTTTATTTTATTACTCACTTTTCGTTGTTACATCTGGTATACACAAAATCAGAAAATAAGTACAATGCAAGTATGCAATGATCACCGTTTGAATTTATTGTCGGTAAATATAGACATACGAAGTTCCTTAAATTTTCGATAATCATTGCTCCTTAATTGCAACAGCATTAACACAATCGAAAATTCCTTGAAGAATAAGATTCGTACCGGGGACTTCGACATTTTATACAAGTTCATTAATCAGTGATATACAGCTAGAGTCTTTAGGAGTGATGCATATTATTTTTAAGTGATATTCAGAGCATGCAGGAGATGAAAATCATTTAGCAGTGATGTTCGGGGCATTTAGAAGTGCTGAACATTATTTATCAGTGATATGCAGGGCATGTAGGAGAGGAACATTATTTATCGGTGATATTCAGGGCATATAGAAGTGATGAACATTATTTATCAGTGATATCCTGATATTCAGGGCATTTAGAAGTGATAAACATTATTTATCAGCGATATTCAGGGCATTTAGAAGTGATGAACATTATTTATCACTGATATTCTGATATTCAGAGCATTTAGAAGTGATGAACATTATTTATCAGTGATATTGAGAGCATTATTTCTGAACAATGTAACATCTGACGCGCCCGCATCTACCGGGAAGTCGACTGCTATTGACTTCCTTTAATAGAAGATCAGCTTCTCTAGGCAGCGGCTGCATTACTGGCTAACTTTCAAAGGAAGCACTTACGGTTGCCGATTTTCAAACAACAATTTCTAGAATGATCATGAAATGCAACCTCGATGAATCCATGGCTAAAAATTGCTAAAAATCAACGACTAAAAGTTGTTCTCTTTCTGCATTCATAAAACACACGCTTCAAATTTTGTCTGAATTTTAGATAAAATCATTATTAGAAATAAAGCTAAATTTATAAATAACTACCAGTTTCAAATGACTGCAAAATATATTATAAATCAACAATTCATTACATGAACGACGCTAATGTCTTGCACGAAACAAATAAAACGCAAAGCCATAAACAATATCCATAAATTTTGAATTTTCAATCGCTAGGCTAATAATTTTCGAATTTTCACGAGGAAAAAATTATGCCCTAATAGTAGAAAAAATCTTTGTTTTCGTAGGTTTTATCTTGGGATATGATACATTATCCATTATAGATACTAATATCGTCGAGTCTATAAAAACTTGGTCACGAAAGTAATCGTGTGTAAACAATAAAGAATTGAGACTGTTAAGGTAAATTCCTTTGTTTTCATATAAAATTAAATCCCATTTATCGTGGATATACCAAGGTCTCGAAAACGACGATTAAACAAATTTATCATCAAAATTGTTATTGTCGCTAAATGTTGACTGGTTTGAGGAAATGATAAAGTTTTCTCTCAATAACTATCAGAACTACAGGAAGTCTTCCCCAGAGAAACAGAATTCAAGTAAAGATTGGTTGCTGTGATCCCACAAGATACAGACATTGCGAGAAGCAGACGTTCATCGCAAGTATTTTCGAGTCATTCATAGTCTTATGGCCTCACCCGACTGGAAATGTTGGGTCAATGCTGGGCTCTCGAGCGTGAAAAACACGTTCCTATTTCTTCTCGATGGAAGTAAATGGTGAAAGTTCAGTAAATGAGTGTGACGGTCAGTGATTAGTGAGGAAATAATGAGACCAGATGCCTCGGGCGGGACGAGCTCGCAGCGGCCGAGGAAGGCAAGACGCAGAGACTCAGCAATATTCTTGCAAAAAATACCTCAGACTTTGTCGACAAAACTCACGAGTGAAATGGTGGACAGCGAGTTCTTCAAGCTACTCCATTGTCATGGAAACTATCTTCTTCCAGGTTTCGTTCTTCACTGGAGTAAAGAAAGTATAAATTTTTCGAATTCGCCGAAGGAGGCAGCTGAAGGAAAAACATTCCAAGTTTGCTGCTGGTAAACATCGGAGAAGGAATAATCTGCGTCCACGGATCACTTAAATTCCAATTTCTCAAGAAAATCCTCTCTCTGGTTGTGTTCAAGCATCTATAAGAGAAAATAAACGTATTCAACAATAGAAACACGCGCTAATGCTGATAAAACTCGAAATTCAAGAAAATATTGAAAAAAACTGAAGAGCAGCTTGCGATAGGAAAATGGCATATTTAAACAATATATTTCAGTCTGGTATTTAATGCTTAAAAACTACCATGAAATATAAATAAAGACGGGGTCAAACATGACATCGGAAGCAAGCATTGTTGGCGGCTGTTGAGGGTGAAGAACACAAAGCGTCGCGTCAGAACGCTGCATAAGTGCTACCAAGTTCATTTTTTTCCCTCCGAAACTGCTGGTTGGGGTGAAAAAATCGAGCAGGCTTTCTCGTTAATTTCCCTGGAGGGCGACGACACTGCCGCTGAACTCCTGATCTGAAGGCATTGCCGCAATATTTTACGAGCCTCTGAATGCACCAACACATTATTAAAATGGCACAAAATGAGCCCGCCAGATGCACAGACGCTTACTCCTAACATGCAGATCATTGGCCGCAAGGAAGAAGGCGCGTTCAAAAGGGGAAACGTAAGCGTTAATATTATTGCACTCCAAATGAGATGAAGATATTTCGTGTGACGAGTACCATTCTACATTACATTTTGACCAGAGTATCAATGAAATATCTGTCTACTCAACCGCTTAATCATCTTGCTGAGATAATAGCTTCCATTATACTGAAGCAATTTGATGGAAAATAGCACTTGTGATGTTCAGTTGAAGCTGTCGTCGAACAATACGAAGACTTTTGTGTACAGCAACACATGTATATATGTAATTTTTATATTTTAGTATAGAGATATTTGAGCATTAAAGGCGAACTAATCGCGCGACTCTTATTATGTTTCATATATCAATGTTTCAAGTCATATTACATAACGAATTAAGTTGTTGCTCTCTCTATCTACCGCTACTTTTCAAAGGCATGACCGTGTAGCAACTACAGCTTCGGTTGGCGCGCGCCGAGTTTGCTTTCCTCACAGAACCTGAAATAGTGCATGAAGCGTTTTAATTAATGTGAGAGTATCCGCTCTCTCGATAAATTTCTGAAGGTGTTGTGCTGGAGATACAGCGTACACCCAAGAGCATTTACAAGGCTGCAAGTCTACGATGCATGTGAACAGTTGGAGAGATAATTCCTCTGCAACCTAAGTGTTATTTTTAAAATCAGCGATCAAAATTTGAAAAAAATATAACTCAGTACTCACTGCAGTGAGTGACAGAGAGCGCATTTTCTCGTCGACGAAAACGTGAAGTCACGAACGGACAGACAGACAGACAGACGGACGGACGGACAGACGGACATGGCGAGCACAATAGTGCATTTTTCCCTAAATGAGAAAATGCGCTAAAAAGGAACTATCGAATAGAAGTGTTAAACTAAACCTGGTTACGCTTGATTGTTGCTTTAAGATTGCTGAACAAATTACTCTCTTAGGGAGCAAGTTTGATAACAAGACTACAAAATTATCTGCATTAATAAGCACGCTGTGTACTCGGTTTCTACACGCCTCGTTATTGTTTTTAACCTCAATATGCCGACGCGTCACTGGTTATTTCCAGATGTTTGCAGGCGAAATATTATTCGTACTCCTTTTTTTCTGTGCGTAAACAATCAGTCTCGCTATAATATTCACGAAACATAAACGACTCCGGCGGTAGGCTGGATATTTGCAAGGAGAAAATGCAGCGAGGTTTATTTTAGGCGTCATAGAGGGATTTGCGCATCTATTCGTAGGCACTTTTGCAGCTCAGTTGTCGCGCAGAGGCAAACGTTTGGTTACATTTCCTGTGGCAGGTATTTTGCGGGGCTTGGCTACGTTACAATCCAGTGATGTTGCCGATCTAATTCCAGTTATTAGCTTTTGATTGCAGGCACGGCATGATTCGGTGGTATTTTTGCATACGAAGCGTCGGCAAGAGGACCGAGAGCACTCGAGAGGGGATTGGCTCGGGCCATCGACGTTAAAGCTCTTCGCTGTGATGCAGAGAAGAACTTGCGCTGTCACCTCCGCGCCAGCCTCGTGTGCTACCAACAATGGGCGTCTGTATGGCAAAACTGCAGCACCTCTTAATCTTTCTGCGACGAATTTTTGTAATGCATTAAACTTTCGTACGATAAACTCTTTTGATCTAATCATTTAATTTGAAATAAGTTGTGAGATAATAGTATTTGCATTTGGAGCTTTTTTTAATAATTTCACTGAAAGCCATAATAAGACATGAACATATTTTGGATGACATCATATGAATCGAATAGCATCAATATGATCACAAGCAGTATATTTCTTCGCTGAGGTTAATTTATTACTGAAACTTCAGAAATTAGTGTAAAGTGTTTCTGGACAAGTTAGTCAAAACTAAACGTGAACACGGTATCTCATATATTTTTATATTAGCTGTAAATGATTTAGTGTTCCCAAATGACTGCCTTTCCACTAGATAGAATGCATTCCTGCTATTAATTGGCTCACGCTTGCTATGTTTTTATAGCTGGAATAACTAACATGAAAATTATTCGTCAACAATGTTGTAAAAATCACTGCTAACGTGAAATTCCAATAGAAAAACTAGAATTGGCACAGATTCGTACTTTTCGGTGTGGCCTGCAAATAGAAGTGCGTTTTCTGAGAGACCCTAAGCGGCTTAAGGGCTCCGGCTCTCAAGTCATATTCACGTCTGCACCTCGCAAGGCCTTCCACAAAAGATAAAAAGTGAGCATCGAAGGAACAAATTGAGAAATGGAGACGTCATCCAATTTCGCTTTACACAGACAATAAATCTTCCGAAGGAGCTCCTGCAAACGCTATAAATCCGGGGATTTTCCCGTTGAATTTTGTGGTATGATAGGGGAGCTCAAAAGGCAATACTGACTCTGCTAGAATGTGTTGAGCTCTTAATCTGATTTTCTTGATAGACGGCGGCACAGATTCAAGGCTGATTTTGCCAGTTTATGAGCTCAATAAATTATATTCAGTCCACTCGACCTTCATTATGAATCTTTTCAATTTCGAGATGCTCTATGTACAGCGTTATTATTGAATTATTGCAATTAATAAATTGTTGATTCATAATAGCAATCACTGAAATATCGCCGGCCTTAATAGCTCAACGGAGTTTCTATAAAACAAGTTGAACACGAGTTTTATTAGTTTTAAAATAAATTGATATGTTTATTGTAAAATTTAATAGGACCTAGCAACAAATTTTCTTACACAAGAAAAGACATGAAGGTAATAATATTTAGGGAAAAATTGATGACCCTTTTATCATTTCACTGTTTCTTCCTCTCGTGAGTTACATGCAACAAAGATGTCATCGTTCAATTATGAATTTTTAACTACTGAATTAATAAAACATGAATTAGTTTGTCTGCTATTAATTCTTTGCAATTCAATATCCTGTGCGCTTATCACTGAACGAGTGCAACACATACGTAATTATTAACTACGAGAAGCACCTCGGGGTTCACAGTGTAGAGAATCTTCTCAGATAATCAACAGCCAGTAAGATTTCCTTTTCCTTTGCTTTTATTCTTGACAAATCGGGAAGAAGGGATGCAGGTTGCTACGCCACATATCTTCAGTAGCCGTAATAACAACGGAAAATAATTTGTGACTGCTTATACAATAATCGCTGAGATATACGCGTCGCATAAGAATTAGAGGATAAGCTATAGGCTGCTTAAACGTATACATATAGTTTAATACAGGAAATAGCTCAAAAATTTCAATAGCGACTACTGAGGGAACTTTTGGTTAAATAGTGAAAATTAATTTGAGAAATTAACATCATTGAAGTTATACTTTTCTCTTATAAGTTCTAAAGAAATATTTTAAATGGCTCATTCTTTGATTTTCAAAGACAATTTACAATGATCGAAATTATCATGTTCTTACAGTGCAATTTTGAAAAAATTATGTATGAAGTGTAATTTTTTTTTATAGGTGGTCAAAGTCATTCAGGGATACATTTTTATACATTATGAAATTAAGTACATTTGCTAAACTATTTATTAAATGCATACATTTTGCTAAAATATGAAATTAATTAATGCATTTAAAACAAGTTTTTGGCGATAGCGGAATATTTAGATAAAACTGCGCTGGATAATCAATTAGATCAAATTAATCAATTAAATAAATTAAATTCGTCAAACTTTGTCCGAATTTAACTGTTGAAATGAAGCGATGAATTTTCAACATGTCTACGAGTTTCTGAAATGAAGCTGTTTCAGATACACGTAGAATAAGTTACATTTCACAGCAAAATTGGGTGAGATGCAAATTTTCAATGCGCAAGCCTAAGTTCCAAAAGCAGCCATTCAATTTGATCAGCAATTCTGTTGTACATGTCAAGGGGAAAGTGCAGCGCTGGTCTCCGGCTGCCACGCGTGGATTTGCATTCGCCGGAAAGATTTCTGCGACTGGAAAAATAAGAGTCTGGCTGATTTTTTCACCAAATTCCCAAGGAACAGAGGGGAACTTTGATGACTTCCCTTTGTTATCTGCTTGGTTTATTCGGAAGTTCGCTGCTTTGATGCTTCAGAACAGCCCCGTCATTATGCATAACTTAAAAAATGTTCATCTTCGCTAATGAAAGGAACATCTTCAGCAGTCATGTTCATTTTGAAAGTGACTATCAGATGACTTGGATCATGAGGGGAAATTGACTCTCAATTGTTATCAAATGAGCTGAAAAATATTTTCCATGTTGTCATATTTTTTTATTTGACATAGCCTTAACCAATTTTTTTATACTTGTACAGTGATATAAAGCTTTAATTTTCATGATATAAAAAATAACTTCGTTCAAGTCTCTTGGTCATAATAATAACAAAATTCTTTTCTAGCAAACGGCACTTCACAGTCACTTTCGGTGATGGACGCAACACTTATCAGCAAATGCTGTAGATAATAAATACAAAGATAGGCTTACTGTTATCAGAGATTTTGGCAAAAATAAATAGAAAATTAATTAAAAGGGATGGTGAAGGGTGCTGGCTAAACACTGGGAGCGAACCAACAGGCAGCGCCATATAATTGCCGCTCGGTGTCTCGCGCCAAATAAAGGACCACGAAAAGTTCGGTTGTTGCGGCGAAAATTCCAACCGCCACAAACCCTCGCCATATTCGCGCCGATGGGACAACGCACTCCAAAACAAACGCATTTCAATTGACTGTTCCACTGTAGAGGTGTTGGAATTTTTTTCATTATCAGTAAATTCGGTTTATTCTGGATACATAGGTGTGTGCTGTGGATTTGTTATTGATAATAAATAGAATTATAGGAATGTTTTATAAAGCATTTTGTGCAGATTAAAGATTTTGGATGCGAGAAAAGCAGCATGAACGTAGACATGAAGAAGTTGGTACATGTCTCGTGAAGCTTATCGCAGCACACAATTATTGGCAGTTGCCTGTTAATAATTGTCCACAAAATTGAGGATGTATTACGTTCATTTTATCCATAAAAGAATGTCACTGTCATTTTTGTGCGATAAAGTATGTAATTAGACGGTTGCTTTTCCTGATCCCTGAACCTGTGAATACCACTATCCCAAAAACAACATCATTAGAACCTGAGGAGAGTTGCTGAAATATTGATATCTGTTAATGGAATGAACAATTGTCCTCATTAATGTGTTGAACATTGTTCCGAAAAAGAAGTATAGTTTCATATTTATCTGTTGACTTTAGTCAATAAAAGAAAAATAGTTAACGATTTTTTTATTAAATACATGAATTTTTTATGAATTCTTGTCTCTTCGATCCGAATCAAATTACGAAATTCATAACTCTGGCTGATAAATGACATGATAACTTGTAGGAAAGAGTAAGAGACTTGATACAGGGAAAAATATAGTATGAAACCTATTGAATTCAAATATAAGCCTAGGCAGTAAATATCGTACTCGTGAAAATTCATCCAAGTTATGAAGTGTTGTTAAAGAGCTAAAAAAATGAATCTTTAACGAAGATATGATTTTTTCTTATTGTAATTGTGTGACAATGCTTCTAACTATGATTGTATAGATACTCGAATGTATGATATAATTGTCTGAGAAACAGTCGGTGTAACCCCATACTGCAAATAGGAACTAAAAAAATTATAAATTCAATTCAATTGGATTTTTAAATGGTCCTTCATATTGTATTGTATCAATTTTATTTAAGGCGTGATGACCGAGGCTCGGGACTGGTCATAACCGCTGGTTGGAAATATTGAAATTGAGCCGTAGGAGGCGCTAACTGCCGACCTACCGGCCACTTCACGGCTCTAAATTCAGATTAACAGTCCTAAGAAATAAAAAGCTCGATATCTCTCCACATCACGCAGTTACTTGAAAAATGTTGCAGAATTTTGTTATCGAGTATACGAGGTGAATAGACACACAGTTGTTGAATCCAACAGCTTTGTGCTCGAGTTTACTAATTTTTTATGAAGCCGACTGAGACTAGCCAATTTAGTAATGGAGCTTACGGTATCAAGTCGTTTTTTCATTTGTTGAGTTGTCGATATAAATGTTTTGTCAACGATTATACAATTCATTCAAGCTTAAAAATAATGGGATGGCGAATTCCAATCAATGGATCTATGGCTAATTGAACGGGCATAAAATTTCGATGACCGGTATATATCAAACTTTTCCGACTATCAAGCCGAGATAAACCCAATTATACATAATTGCTGGTTAAATGGGATGGTAGCACAATAATATTGCGTGTCTCGGTGGTGTTAGAAGATCGATTAGATAGTGGGCTGTTCATGCAAATACAAAGTAAATAAATGTTCACTGATAAATGACAGTTGGTTATTTTCGTTCTGCCATTGATTCCAATTTCATTCCTACGATGAAACTGGAGCCCGACTCAAGATTTTCATTAATGTTTATGGGGCCACAAAAATATTTCCTTAAACCACATCGGTGCTTTATATACCCGTGTGATCTGAAATTATCCTAAATAATTTCCTCAGCTAGTTTCAGACACTGTATGAATATTATTTTAACACATCGAAGTAATTTTAGCCCACAATTTATTTTCTGTTGAGCTTTACGACGAATGCGCAACGAAAGGTCATTGTACAAAAATTCCCATCCAGTTCGATAATATCATTCGGCATTACTAACGGGAAAAGAGTAGTAATGAGTTCTAATTTTGTTTCTTTAGTCAGATAAGAGGATTAAAAAAGATGTCAAAATTATACGCAAAAGTACACTATTTAATGCGGTACATCGATGCATGTTTCTGAACAACAAAAATATGTGTGCAGCAAATAGCGTATGGACTCGTAAAAGACACAGAAAGTATCATTTGAATGCATTTGAATTTGAATTACCTCATTGGAGGGAAGTAGGACTTAATAGCAGCCAAAAGCGTGCGAGGAACTCATTCAAGTGGAATATCTTAAAAGAGGGGGCAAGAATAAGTAAAAAGTCAGCACGGCTAATGGAAGTTTGGAGTTTGGCAGCACTCAAAAAAATTAGATGGACTTTGTTCGAACATCGATGCACTTTTCGCACTTGTTTTGGTCTTCCTGACCCATTTTGGCCCGGCATAAGGGCATATCAGTTTTACGCCCGCTCTCTGCTCTTGATTTACCTAAGAAAACGTGTCAGTATTAGGACAATGTGACCCATTAACATTTTTTTAGTGTATGCTGGCTCCACGTGGCACGTGTCCAAAAAAACTGGCGCTTCCAGCAGATGTGCAATTAGAGGATTGCTCCCTAATGACGCACACTGTAAAAAGCGTATTTTTTGCACTTCATTAATGTGATCTGTGCAGTTGAAAGTTATTACTCTGATGAAATGAAATGATGCAGGGGACACTTTGTATGATATAGTTTTCTTTTTACTATATACTATATGATATAGTTTACTATTGGCGGATAACTCGTAACGACGGAGAATTTCGTTAATTCCTTCACTGATTTTTTTTCTCTACAAAAAGTGGTTGTAAACTACCGAGTAAAATTATTCGTATAAATTCATAGACATTGCTAATTAGCAAAATAATTTTCAGTTTTTATCACAGGTTAATATTTGATGAGGTGAAAATAATTCATTATTTTGGCACGGAGAACAAATCCTTTATTCTATTAATATTATATTAATTTCCCATGCATGCAGATTGAGGGGAGAAACGGTTAAAATTTGAATGGTGGTTTAAAATTTTTTATGCAAATACACCTAATATTATGAAGATGAACTATTAATTGCATCAACATATCCAATTGGAATTGCTGACAATTCTATTATCGATTTGATCATTTAACATATACGTATGAATATATATTTGTGGCGGTAATCATTTCGATCTTCAATTTTTTTAGGTGTTATAGCAATAAATCTCAAAATGAAGCATGTGGATTGAATAAAATCTTGTTCAAACCCTCATTAACGCTGAACACCCATCATATTCTCGTTATAAAATTTTGATAACTATAATTTTTTTATTATCAATTGCATGAAAAATACACGGAGAATTAAAAGAAAAAAAGGATCGAAAAAATGATTGAATATTTAAAAAATGAACGGAGATTTGAAAGCTGTTGGGAAAATGTTTTGAAAATATACAAAAAAAAAACTTTAAAAAATGAAGAATGCATGGAAGTGCATGGAAAATGGGAGGGAAGCGTGTGAATTAATACTGATAATCAGATATAAATTGCAGATAAATTAAGATGCATGAAATGTTTATGAGAAATGAATGAAAAACTGATGAACCAACTCCCACTAAATGTGACTAAACTAAATACTGAATAATAGAAAACCTAAAACAAGAATACTCATTCGTAAAGTTAGTTTTTCAAGTGAAATTTAATTCATTAAACAGTATATTTTTGTGTCATCCAATTATTGAATTTAGGATAATTGCTTACTTTTTCCATATAATCCTGAAGCGTGTAAGCCTGATACGTTTTTGATGCAAGGTACAAAGAAAACAGAGAAAAAGTTTCTAACCCTTGGCTTAGTTGATAGTGAGATAAAGCCGATCATTGCCTTGATTCATGTTGCAAAAGTCTGCCTGGCTGGAGGAGTATGCCATGAATCTCCTGCCTCGCAGCTTGGCATATCATTACAAAGTTAAGAATGGCTTCTCAGACTTACCGAGAGCAAAACATTGTAGCCTGCACAACAACTATAACGCCACATCTTGCTAAATAGATCAATTATTGACGTATAGTCAAAGTTTCACGGTGAATATCATACATACAAAAGTTTTTACATTTATACTGAGAATAGTTATTTTCCATATTTATTAATAATAAAAATAACAGTTTTACTCAATAGCTATGAATAGGAAAGCATATTCTTGAATTCTAATTTAAATCTAAGGAATTTGAGTAAACCCAGAAAATCTTGTTTCCACTCGATAAACTCCTAGTCGAGGCGGAATAATATAAATTCTTGGTGCATGTAAGCGAGATGAAGGCCAGACGGTAGAGGTCATCACCCAATATTGGTGTCCAGGGACACAAGCGCAATCTCCTGAGGTCCTAAAAACGCAACCTGACGACACCAGATTACGACTGATCACAAGCGAGCCTTGCGTTGTCCGAGACACAAAACCTCGCCTCCTCTCAGCTGCCTCCGAGCAACGGTGCAGAAAATAAATGATATCGCTGGAGTGAACGAAATTGTGCATGTGCAACGTTCATTGCCAGACGGACGGTTGCTATGGCAAAGATAATAATAGTGAGGCGGACTTACATGAATGTTTATGAACAGGTCTTGACTATAAGAATGTCTATATAAATCTGCACACGAGTGAACAGTTAACAAATTATTAAACTTGCATATTTTCGATGTATAATGCATGAAAATACAAATAAATTCGAAAATTCAACTAGAGCGTGAAGAATATTAGTATATTCTGCGGGCACACCAACAAAATTTTAATATTATTATTATAAATAATACATAAAAAATCCGCACTATCTATAAATTGACTTTCATTACGGCATATGAGGTGAGTGAAAAAAATTTCCGCTACACAATCAAGTGAATGAAAAGAAAAATTGTGAGTCGATTTTACAACACAAATGTCGACCGAATGCGATCAATCACAATGAAAGAATGTGTTGCCGGGATTTTTTCTTCAGCTATGCTTTGTGTATACCGAAGTACATAATACATAACGCTTACAAAATTTAAATATAAATAGGATTCTCCGGTTAGACGTGAGCTGAGATGGCACCCCAGCAATGACCCAGAGGGTGGGGCGAGGCATGCGCGCGTGGGTCCCTCGGGTCGTCTGAGCAATGGCCATAAAATTTCGCTTTACGATCCGCTGTTATGCCGAGCGAACGCGGCCTCTGCATTTGCCCTGATGAACAACCTAAAAGAAATGACGCTAACTTTCCTGCATTCCTTTCTAAACCAGGTGGCATACCGAGTAGCATGAAAAATTCGTTAATTAACTTCCGGATCCGAAATGGGAATGCCCAGATTTTCAAATCCAAAATAACAATTACCGCTAGGAATAAAGACACGTTTTCAATAAAATATCGCCGTGTCAAATAATGACTGACCAAAACAATGAGTATTGTTTCTTCTTACACGATGGACTTAAATTTAAGCTATGTTAAGATTACGATTTTATCTACCATAAACCAGTCCGTTTAATACAAAATAATTTATCCGAAAATTAAAAATTCACAATTATTCTAGATGCGTTTTAAAATTAAAAAATTTCATTTATTTGAATTCGAACATCGAAAACACAATATCGAAACATTATTAAATTTTGTCAATTAGAAAATCTACTTTTGTTACTCCTCCCTTTGTGTTCTTTGGAGTTCAGCGAGACCGAAAGTTTGATCAAAGTTTAATTTCCCGTAACATTTACCCGTGTAAAGAAGCTATTATTCAGAAGGGGAAATGAATCGACGCCGACTTCAAACGTGCCATTTCCGACGCTTCGAGTCAAACTTTGGCGACTTCCTCTTCTGGCCGACAAATTCATCCTTTTTACAGAAAAAGTCATTGCCGTTTTTTACTTGCGCAATTTTTCTTCTTCGGAACCCAGATTTCTTATCATCATGGAAAAATATCAAGTTAGGCATTCTTCAGAGACACAGAAAACGTTACAAAAAGTCAAAAATTTCTCTTTTTGCATCCAAGTGCAAAATTTTCAAGATGATCAACAGAATCGTAATTCAGAACTTGAGCCTTCAATCATTTTACATTGAAATCTTCTTTGTGTCGAAGCAATTCAAACGCAACCAGCAGAGGAGTACAGCAAAAGATAACTAAACAAAAGTAATATATTGAAACAAAGTCAAGATTTACATTCTGCGTTGGATTCATCTATTTCATGAATTTCTGGCAAAACTGCCTCAAAATCATTCGGCGGACCAAAATTAAATCGTCAGGCATTATTACAGAAAATAGAATGTATATATGTTATACCGATTTCAATCTTTAAACTAAAGTCCATCAAATTACTAGCTATGCTTTTTACAACCCGAAGCTAGTAATATATAAAAAAAAACAAGCAGCAAGCTCAGTGCTGCGCAGAGGTGTCAGGAGGAAAAGTTGAGATTCTGAGGCGTTTGCCGGCACGGCGGAGCTCCATAATTTTGGAGCCATTAGCGTTTCTGGAGGGCACAAATTAGCCCATAAACTGGAGGAGTTCAGTCGGTCCGTCTCTGCCTAACTTGCAGAGTCCACACAGCGCATATACCAATACCATAGCCGACACTGAGACATCTGCAGTATATACCAACGCTAATGTAAGTCAAGTTTTTACTGTAAAGTAAAGAATCATCCCAAACCATTTCTACCTCACTTCAACACACTTCTTCTTCTTCTTCAACACACTTCACACTTCTGCCGTCGATTAGTGAGTAACGCTTTGAATGAGAACGCTTCACGTATATTCGTGAAAAATAAATGCATCTTGCCAACTAAAGAATATATTTATTAGTTAAGTGAACGTAATCTTATCGTTCCACTAAAATAACGCTAAACAATGTCAACAGGGAATTTAACTTTATAAAATTGGTTGTAATATTCGCAATCCTCGTACAATATGCGTCATGCGTAAGTTTTGAAATTCTGTATATAAGTGCACGTTAATTTTTCGTTCTCTGACTTTACTATAAAAGCAATTAAAAATATTAATGCTCTATCTGAATGTCATTGATCGAACAACTCCAATGAAACCCCGACATTATATACTCAGAAAGGCTTCGAGAAGGCACACTTAGAAATTCAAGACCCCAATTACTACGTATTCCAAACATTATTTTAATGCAAGAAGCGGAAATTCATTGTTAGTTCAAGAAAAGAGCGCATTCAGTTTATTTGGTGCTAGGTATACTCCAACATTCTTCCTGGCGTCCTTTAGAGCAAACGATTAAGCCTGTAGTCCATTTTAACGGAAATTTCCTCTTTCAATGACCTCTCAAATTTAGTTATGGTGATTCAAAGCGTAGCTTCTCAAAGCTCTTATTGATAAGAAGTAGGTAGGAAACCCTTATCATCAAATAGGTAACCGCTTCACCTTCAACAGGGTTGGCTGGTTCCTGTGGCATTACTCTGCTAAGTAGATTGTTTACACGACACAATCCTAGAGTCAACAGCAATGGCCAATGCTTTCCAGTCCTTCACTAATTGGATTAGAATTCACTAGGTGCATACAATATAATTGGAATCTATGAAAGACCACATATCCTTGATTTAAACAGGATGTCTTTATAACAGGTTATGTTAGGAAGTAATAATTAATAAACGTTTAAGTCGAATGTTTCTGGCATTAATATTTATAGTCATTGAAATGTTAGATGTGTCGATAGGCGGTAGATTTTCCTATGCTAGTAGGAATTCCATGCTGCAATTATTATATAATTGAGCCCCGACTGAAGAATTTCTTCATCCACTTACGAGCAAAGTGAAATGAAAAATGTCGATTAGAAATAAATTCGTTTCTTCGTATGAGATTGGCGTAGGAAAACGAAGCCTTTTCTCTAGTTAATACGTACTGAACTGCAATATTTCTACTGCAGGCTCATGGCATTACCTAAACCCTACGTTCTCTCAGCCCTTTTCTTTTGCGGTGGAAGCATATTGAGGTAACGAGTTTTCTCAGATTTATTTACGTACGAGTCGCTCGCTATGTGTTAGTAATTTTTATATTGTCACCTTTACACGAAGACTTTTCGGAAAGCCGAACCTTGTCACGAATGAATTTACACGCACGAGCATCGCTGTACTAAATATTGTACGATGGAGTATTTTAGCAATCAAAACATGCGAGTACATACGCCTGTGGTTAGATATAAATAATTAGACATGAAACATGAAATGATGCTAGATATTACGTATAAACAGTATAATTAAAAAAGATAATGAAAAGTGTGGCTAACATTTGAAGTCACTCAAAAATATATTGTAACTTTTTACTAAATTTTTATTTTATTTCTCAAATGTTTCACGCCGAAAAGTTTCTAGCCTTTTGCTCAGTCTCGGAGAGGCAAACTTCAAAGCTAAACTTTATAAGCACCGAAGAAGCCCCGAGGAAGTACCAATTACACATGTGGCCACTGGGCGAAGAACCAAGCTATCCCCATAACAAAGATCTATCTGGCTCATGAAAATCTCATTATTTGAGTTTTCTGTTAAGTTATTATTAAAGTCTATGATTGAAAACTTTGTTCTGATAAAAAGATTTCTGACATGATTAGTACGTACTAAAATTAAGCTGATTGACAAATTGATGACGTCTGAAATGTCCTGGATAGGTCTTGAGACCAACGACCATTCACGCTTCATTCAATATTAAATTCAAATTTCTGTAGTACAAGTTACCTAAGAGCCGTTTCAAGACCCAGTGGAGGGGTTCGGACTGTACGAATAAACTTCATAAAGTACACAGCCTCACACAAATTTAAGAATATACGCGCCAAGTACTATGTTAGGAAGTTGAATATTGCACAAGGTACAAAAATTGTTCTCTATATTTTAAAACAACTTATCACCGAAATATTGCAAGTTTTGCTTTACGAGCGGCACCTCGACGAGTGTAACATAAACAACTGGTACTTTATGTGCCATAGAACGTCCAATTACAAGAGCTTTTTGATTGTTCAAAGCGCCGTCCCGTGCGATATCAGACGAACATTCGTGCTCCAGCATCGTAAAGTTCCGCTCGAGACGCTTTGAAGTGTAGCCCGGTGCGTACTCCCTTAGCTGCCTTCTCAAGGATCCCGTCAAAATGTGAAAGATTCAGAGTAGCTTTAATGACAATGGGTTTAATCGTGGAGATGTCGATAATCTCACACCGATAACTTCAAAGTATTCTTCATTCCAGTGGAGCCAAATTTTCTAAGCATAATATTGTTAACGAGCAACCATAGTTAATTTGTTGTATTTACGAGGCAATAAGATTTTCAAAGCAAATATTTGTAACGTTTTTAAAATTCAAATACAAAAATATACAATGATACTTCATCATCTCAGAATACTCTTGGTAAAATTTGTTGATTTCTAAGCACCCATGTAATTGGAAGAACCCATCTGAATTACTCCTCAAAGATTACGCGGTCTATGCACGCAAGTTTTTTCATTTACGAAACGAAGTTAAAAAATATCCTACATAGAGTTTGAATCCTGAATCCATGCTAATGCAGGATTACAATTTTCCGCGGAAATTCTGAACCCAAATATTTAACGCTAGTTTTCAATTGCGCGGCAAAGTGATAAGAACTTCACTATTAACCTGACAATAATCTTAGTTAACTTAAGGAGCATTCAAATGACGTGACTTTAAATTCATCTACTTTGACAATTTCAAGTTACGGAACGTTGATCAATGGGAAGGATCTCTTTATATAAACATTATGCACACATCAATGGATGCTCGGACGAGAAGTTGTGTTCTTCAACAAAACTTACCGAGTCGCTCTGAAGCTTTGAAGATCTTAATGCTATGCCGATTCAAACTCGCTCGGCTAAATTCAAAGGAGCCAGAGCCTGCACCAGAATAGCAATAAGGCTAAACTACCGCCTACCTAAAAGATGTTTTCAAACGAAAAGGTCTGAAGCTTCGACGCTGTCCGGTTCCTAGCAGAATTAGGAGGCCGATCGTGTGGCAGGCCCAGTAGTGACATCATGGTCTTTTTGCGCTTATTTAAATCTACAGCAACATTCAACTACACTTCATATTGCAACAGCCTGTATAATTGATAATTATTACGGGTTTTCGGGGAATATTGTTGTATTAAAAGATCCTCAGAACTACCTGCGATCGAGATCAATGTCGTTGAGTTTACGGCTCTTTTCACGAAACTGAAAAAAATGTTATGTAAATTAAATGTTATCTGATTAAAAACTAATTCGAAATTTAATAATTCTTAAAATGTCCATAGTCATGCGAAGGCATTTGCATCCGCAAAAATCTCGGATCAAGTAAATAAAATTAAAATATTTGGTGTTGGCGAAACATGAGGTTTCTGTAATGATTTTCCGAAAGACAAGAGAGTTCGATATGTAAGGCCACGTTGTCAAATCATTTTCAGTATATTTGGCGTCTTTCTTGGTACCTAATTATTTCTCGCGCATCACACCATCTAAAAAAATGACGCACGCAATGGTCATGTTAACTGAAGGTAACGATATCGTGCTTAGCTGCGATTCTAAGAAGTCAATAAACATTGATTAACGAGACAGACATTATATATGGCTTGCCACTAGGCGCAGAAACTCGAACCGTGTGGAAATCAAGCATCACGCTGAGCTCTCAAGCCATGAAAAAAGTTTACGTCTGTCATTTTGCATGCTTATCAAAGCTCGCTAATTAAAGGATTGTCAATAAAATTGCATGTTAGACTTACAACGCTGCAAACTTTGCACGTGATAAACCGGTCATCGGTGATCGAGCGGCGCCCACAACTTCGGGTGAATGATCGCCTCCATCATCGAGCGCCGCCATCGGCAGGTAATATCAGCAAACCTATTGAAAAAAATCACGATTGGCCACTGAGAAGCCGATGGATGGACGCCAATAATTTCGCTCCGATTTCCTGGATGGAATCCAACAGCTCACCAGCCATCAGTGGACATTTTGGACCCATTTCATTTTGTAAACATATCAAACGAACGAGCGAAAGAACAATATATAAAATTTCGATCAGCACTTCAGTGAATTATTGTTTTTAAATAATTTTTTGCATTGTACAAACAAAATAACGTCAGAAAATAACCAAGAAGACGATTCTTAAGAAAAATTACTTACGCACTTTGGCTTCAGAAGACCAAGAAGAAAAGTTTTTTTTCGTTATCAGTTGAAGAGAATGTGCCTCGTCTTCCCTTGAGCCTCATCTTCCCTTGACCACGCAGCATACAAAAGGCGCCAACAAACGCATCCCTTGGGTCCTAATTCAGTGAACTAATTAGCTATGCGGCCACTGCGGTGCTTCCAACTTACGAACGAGCATCTTATGCTACTCGTGCTTTGTTATAAGCTGCACCCGGTCACGGGATTGTGGGCAAGAGGATTCTCTGTACCATGAGACAAGCCAAGACATATATGAGCACGTTAAGGCATAAGCTTACACTAAGTGTGCATGTAAAGTGGCTTTACTAAGGGTAACTGTAAGAAGTAGGTAATAAATATCTTAAATATTCCTATTAGGAGAAATTTTTGAATCGCTTGATTTGATGAAAGGATTTATGGTCAATGGTCCCTTAATGATCATTAATTAATTTCCAAAGAAAACTGCACGGAATCAGAGCAGAAAAGTAACAGTACCTGAAGTATATTGAGGACGTAGGAACATCAAGTAATTGATGGTGAAGTCAGGTAGCATCAAAGCTTACGCATTGTGCTAATGGAAAGTAAGCTATTCGATTATTTATTCTCGCATTCTTAAATCCTTCTTAGTCAATCAGGTATGATGGTTACATGAAAGGCATTATTATAATGAAGTTTAAAGCTGTGATTGCCAGACGGAAAAAATGTGAAATTTATCAACGTTCATGCCTTAGCTATCCTTTCATCTGAGCAACACTGGGATGCATTGCAATAGACATTTTAGCCGAGTGCACCATTGCATTTCTCTATCTAAAAATAAAGTCACCTAAAGAAGAGAGGAGGTTCCATCCCCATTTTAAGGAGTTACAAGCAGCGCAGCTCATCCTCGTAACCCTCGGAAAATAAACAAATATTTCGTTTTAAATCACATTTGTCTGTACGAACAGATTACGTGAAACAATGGGAAACGACAAAATAAAAATGGTTTCAATTTATATACATGCCCAATTGCTCATTGCCTTAGAAAGAGAATTGACCTAACCTCAACCGATCCAGCACGAGGCTAGTCGTAGTCCTGCAACATCCATTAATCAAACGGTCCAGCAGAAGGCTGGTCGTAGTCCTGCAACATCCATTAATCAAACGATCCAGCACGAGGCTGGTCGTAGTCGTGCCACATTCATCAAACGATCCAGCACGAGGCTGGTCGTAGTCCTGCAACATCCATTAATCAAACGATCCAGCGAGCCACATCCAGCGATCCAGCGGCTGTTCGTCAGCTCAGGCCAAAGAAAATCCAGTAAAAACCTGCAATTAAGCGCAAGTCTGGAGGGTCTGTGAAGGCAGTGGCCGAGCTAATATTTGATCTTCATTATAGAGTGCGCCTCAGCGCCCGCACCTTCACGGCAATGATTTCAAATACAAGTAACAATTAAATATTCTAAGCACGGGAGCTCCAATTGCTGTTAGCGCTCAGCAATTAATGGAAAAATTTTCAGTCGCTCTGATTGTCTCCGTGAATTAACTTAGTCATAAGCTATTAATGTTTTGGATTTTGGTCTATTGCGGTTTTTTTGACTTGTGAACCCTCACGTCGTGAAGAAAATGACAAATTGATTTTATATGTTAATCGAATTTAAGCTGATGATTCAGCGTAATCTTATCAATGTAAAATTTATTGCGCATGCCATTATACAATAGCGTACTCGGATATTCTAAACGAAGATAGTAGCTTTTAGAAATGAAACAATTTCATGCGAATAAGGTCATGATAAAATTAAATATGAAATGCTTAGATGAAATTCCTTTGGAAATAAATTTTAGAGGAGATAATCTATAATATTTTCATCAAACTAAAAGAAGTTCAGTGCAGTATATCGGCTTTCGCAAAAGTTAAGAGGTTGATATATTTTGCTCGTTTAGGTACCCAACAAATTTCTTCAATTTCATTCAACGGAAATAATACAAAATGGCAAGATATAATGCAGAGTTACGATAACAAATATGAATTTATTGCGGATAATTTTGCATTTGATTACGAAACGAATTTTCTATACTTAATTCTCGCCGAGTGACTAAAATTCTATATAATCTCAATCCTAACAGACTAGCATTAAGAATAATAAAGGAGACCATTTAGAAGTTTCAATGAAGGTCAAAGTATAAAAACGATAAGCCGAAGATAAGATAATGTAGGTAAGGTTTTTAGCTGAAGGTATGAGCAGAGCAAAGCAGCACGGCACACTGTATGGGAGGGCGGGACGTCGTTTGGTATTCAATTCCTGGAGGAGCGCCATCGCTGCAAATGACCGTCGTTGCTGCTACACTAGACCTGCAGCGTACATAACCTGGCACACAGTCACGGGCAGGTCTATACAGTCACGGACAGGTCTATACAGTCACGGGCAGGTCTACACAGTCACGGGCAGGTCTATACAGTCACGGGCAGGTTTACACAGTCACGGGCAGGTTCCATCGCTGCAAATGACCGTCGTTGCTGCTACACTAGACCTGCAGCGTACATAACCTGGCACACAGTCACGGGCAGGTCTATACAGTCACGGACAAGTCTATACACGTACATAACCTGGCACACAGTCACGGGCAGGTCTATACAGTCACGGGCAGGTCTACACAGTCACGGGCAGGTCTACACAGTCACGGGCAGGTTTACACAGTCATGGGCAGGTCTACACGGTCACGGGCAGGTCTATACAGTCACAGACAGGTCTATGCAGCCACGGGCAGGTCTATACAGTCACGGGCAGGTCTACACAGTTACGGGCAGGTCTACGCAGTCACGGGCAGGTCTACACGGTCACGGGCAGGTCTACACAGTCATGGGCAGGTCTATACAGTCACGGGCAGGTTTACACAGTCACGGGCAGGTCTACACAGGCACGGGCAGGTCTACACAGTCACGGGCAGGTTTACACAGTCATGGGCAGGTCTACACAGTCACGAGCAGGTCTACACAGTCACGGGCAGGTCTACACAGTCACGGGCAGGTCTACACAGTCACGGGCAGGTCTACACAGTCATGGGCTCGTCTACACATTCACAGGCAAGTCTACACAGTCACGGTCATGTCTACGCAGTCACGGGCAGGTATACACAGTCACGGACAAGTCTACACAGCCACGGGCAGGTATACACAGTCACGGGCAGGTCTACAGTCACGGGCAGGTCTACAGTCACGGGCAGGTCTACAGTCACGGGCAGGTCTGCCCTTTAGAGCAGACGAACATGCAGACAACCCGGCACAATGTCATGGCGAGATCTACACTGTACAGAGACGAGTTTCGTGTAACTTTATATGGACCAATTATTGGTTCTAGTTTGATGCTAATCGTAAGGTTCGCGTTCCCTGCTCTAGCATAATTTTGTGCCGTAGAAAGTCAACAAATGAGCTGCGCCTCTTATTTTCTATTTGACGCCGCCTAAAAAGGTGCCACTAAAAATTGGCACGAGGCTTCCCTCCTCAGGTCTGATTGCTGCTTTAGGTGGCCATTAGAATATGTTTGACAAGCAGGATATCCGAAACATGGTGAATTGCTGTTAGAATTGCAAGCAATCTCGCAAGTTGTTTTGATGTTAAAGTTGGAGATCTCAAGCAGATTTGATTACTGCTGGAAACGCGCTGATAAATTGCTAGCAATGACAGGCAGTCTAACGAAATACCTTAGATTTTATTTGTTTTGTGGAGATTTAGAAGGGAATACGCAGTACATTTCTCTATAAGCGTTGTATCCGGTATTCTTAAGATCAGAAATTCTGGCAAACAATTGAACTGCACAAAAGAGTTTACTCACGTTTATATTATTACTGCCAACATCGTGAAGTATGATAGTGGCTAAAGGAGCCCGGAATAAACATCTAAATAAGCCCTTGCACATGAATATAGCAGCAAGTAGCGCCTGAATGACGATCAGCATGTAGAAGCAGCCTGCCTGAAGAACTTGTTGAACAGAAGCATCATCGCGTGTGCCAGCGTTAGCTTACATATACGAGAGAGAGATAAAAAATCTCCCAACTGCTGCGAAATATTTTGCAGAAAGCCGATACGTTCACATTTTAGCTTCGGCTTTATTGCTCACACCGGAGCCTTTCTAATGTAATCTACGGCCTCATTAGTATCGACTTCTCTTCAAAGTCATAGCAAACGAAAATGAGACCAGAAAAACACAGCAAACGTTAAATATTCCACGGAATAAGTAAGCATCAAGGAATAAAAATAAACTTCCCCAACATGAAAGGCGATTCGGACCAGAAAATCGGTAAATTTAGCACATGAAAAATGAGAGTTGATTTAATTTTTAATACGGTTTGAAATTTTAGGATATTCTCTATAGGAACTGCTTAGTTCTTTAGAGTCAAATAAAATATCCGATATTATTACTAAAATAACAGCAATGCCTTTAAATTTCGAACGTAAATTTTACACTGAAATATCAAGACATTTTTTTCAAGATTTAATTAGGAAACTTTAAGCAAGGAACGTTTTGGCACCAAATAATACGGTCAAATTTGAAATAGTTAGTTAACTGAAAAAAATTAATTCGTTAATATGTATTATGGTAGCTTTGATTGCTAAATCAACAGGTCTTTGGGTGTCAGAGAAATTTATATAGAAGTTCTAAAAAGAAAAATTCTATTCAAAATTTGTAAAATGAATTTTGTGCTGAGAATTTTTAAGTGAACAAATAATAAATTAACAAAAAGGATTTTTTAAAACTAACAGAAATTGCACAAAAATAACGCATGTATTTTATTTTACTATCATCAAAGTTAGACAAAAGTAGGAAACTTCATTAAAAATTATCCACGATATTTTATTTAACGGATTAAATTCATGAACGAAGTTAAATTCAAACACACCAAGAATTTGACGCTAAGGAACTGAATATAAACGGAATTCTTTGTTGAACAATAAATTAAAGAATTTTTCATAATTGGTTACCCACGAGCTAGTGTAGCTACCAACTATGACATCAACACCTGCAACAAGCATTCGATGATCGTTAACAGTGTTTTGGTTAGCGACGCATCACCCTCGCTCTCCATGCGACACAAAGACGAGTTAGTGATAACCTTTGGTCTTTGGTTAGTGATGGGTAGTATACCACTGTAGCGCAGTGGTAGCGGCACCAAGATAAGAGGAGCTAGTCGTAGTGTCCAATAATAAATTAAATAAAATAGCGATAAGTGGCCAGAGCTCGAAAGCATGATTCGGAAGAAGCGATAGGTTCAGCTGCCTCAATTACCTCGCTATGAGCTGTAGTCAATCAATTATTATTATGTTACTATATATTACTATGTTACTACGATAGATAGATGGTTAAATTCTATCATCCCAGATGCTAATTCAGTTATAATCCTGAGTAACTTACTTCGATTTAAAAAAAAAACTGATCAAGCCTGGCGGCACGTGACACAATTCTTTTGTGCGTAAAAACTGTCTAAAAGCTGTAACGAAAGTTTAGAAGACGACCTTAGCCTCGTTGAAAAAATATCTGTATAAAAGAGCTTCTGGAGAAAAAAACAGCTTCTGGCGAAAAAGAAAAGAACGGCAGAACCACGATATAAAATCGTCAGGAAAAAATTATTATGAGTTTAGACGTGGCGGCGATAAAACACGCCACGGAACAAGCGCAAGCGACCGAGCGAACGGAGGAGGAGTCTTATATAGGAAAGCCAATTTTGCAGGACAGTGTATTGAAGGCGAGAGAAATACGGCGGAGTCAACTTGAATTAGTTAGTTTGGGGGACGTGGAGCTCCAGTGAACGAGCTTTGCAGGGACTTCTTTGAGATCTCGATTGGAGGAGGGGGATCGAGGGGCTTTCAAGACAATCTCTTCATTTGCCACTGCTCACTTAGACGACAAAAATCCCTTTGTCGAGCACTTTTGGCCTCTACGAAGTGTTGCTTCCGACAATGGATATCAGTTTCGATACAAGTTTGTCTATGGTATACCGAATTCGGGGCTGGATGGAATCAATTTTTTTACGAATCTGGTGCTAAGAGAAATGACGTATTCCTCCAGCACATGCATACGATGAGAAGATTTATTTACTTGAACACTTTAGATAGCAGGTGTCGCCTAAAAAATCGATCATATGCGCAGGACTCAAGAATGAAATAAATATCAAGCATTCATGCAACATACAAATTGTTTTTTAGAGAATATATTCAAACTAGAGAGCTAATGTTCGCAGATACATGTTCAAATTCTGATCAGATGATCACAGTTAATGACTCAATATATGGGAGTTGGATAATGGGGGCAACATTGAATTGATGATAAACGTTTGTTTATTTGTATTAAACGTTATTGATAAACGTTTGTTTATTAGGAATATATGATATATATATATATATATAAATGTATAAATACCAGTTACAGTGGTTTTGAATTCCCGTTGAGGCTCAGAATGCACACTTGAACAACAAAGCTTCAACAAACTTGAAGCTTTGTTGCCGAATATAACAACTATTCAGTCGGTATCAAATAAAAGTCACAAAAAGCCCGGAAAAACGCAGTCCATGCAATAAAATAGATGCTTTTCTTATTTAATTCAAGGCAGCGACCTTTTGATCGACCGCCCTGTAGATGTTAAAGATCATAAGTATAAATACAATCTGGTGCATCGATAGTAGTTACATGGTAGCTACACGTGTATCTATAAGGTAAATAGTGGAGTTACAAGGTAGCTAGAGAAGTTACAAAAGAAAGTATAGTCAAAAGGTAGCTAGAGTAGTGAAAATGTAGCTAGTGTAGTTACAAGATAGCTAGTGTAGTTACACTGTAGCTAGTGTAGTTACAAGGTAGCTAGTGTAGTTACAAGTAAGCTAGTGTTGTAGTTACTACAAGCTAGTGTAGTTACTACAAGCTAGTGTTGTAGTTACTACAAGCTAGTGTTGTAGTTACTACAAGCTAGTGTCGTAGTTACTACAAGCTAGTGTTGTAGTTACTAGAAGGCTTGCAATATGAGCGCGATCTGTCAGAGACCGCGTGTCCCACTAACGCACTCGGCTAACCTTCTTAATTGTATCTCTGTGCTGGGTTTATTGCACTCATATTGCCATGACTTACGATTCTCGACCTTTACTTTATTGCCTCGCCCATTGAATTTATCGACTGCGGTCCATCTAATGAAAGCGCAGAAAGTAACCTTGTGCAAAGAGAGCATCGTAATGCACTTTATTGTCCCAGATCACCTCACTGCACGGGTGCGATCACAGTTTTCCGTTAATGTAATCGCCTTGTTGGGAGCAGAATTTTCTCAGTAATGAAGCAATGTTAAATGTGGGCAGAATAATACGTATATTTTTAATGAACCTCCGCAGGATAGATATTTTCGATGCTTGGTTTTAAAATTCCTAAAGATTGATGCTCTAATCAAATCAGTTCAGTAGTTTATCGTACTGTAATCAGCATTATATTCATTCATTGGATTTGAATCCGAATGGAAACTTCCTATATACAATAGAGGTAATACATTGTGATAATTATTTGAAGGTACTACCAACTTAATTAAAATGACAACTCAGAAAATTAGGAAGCCGGAGAAATCGCTTATGAACATATTTTCAGTGATTAATCAAGAATCTAAGCCAAATTTAATATAATGCGCGACGTTGAGGAGCATCTTAATTGGGAAATTGTGGGCATGTCAAGCAGTGCTAACTATTTACATGACGCCTCACCAATTTCTTGCAAGGCATTTAAAGAGTAAATGTTTTCCTGCCAGAAGCTGTACCAGCCCAATACGCTGAGATGACTTCAATATTATTCATCATCTTGCTCTAGTATGCCATTACTACAAATGTTAAGGTTCTCTTATGATCACAATGATGCTTCAAAATGCAACTTTGTCCTTCACCAGATGATTTTTCTTCTTTTTCATTCATGAGTTTTTCTAGGTTTCAGAAATGCTTGTGTTGACATTCGTTTCTTCAGCGGAGCTCATTTTTCGAGGTCTCTGAGTGCACCGAAAAATCTCTGCTCGAAAAATCATGCTGGAAGTTTTCCATGGTCGACGAGATCGACTAAAAGTTATTTAGTTTGCATAGAACTCACGGCTGAAAAGTTTTTCACTACTCTTCGTACAACAAAATAATTTTGAAAATTAATTTCCGTCAGCTTTTATCAATATATTACAGATGAAATTGCAACTCCTTTTGAAAATGTTGAATCAATTTAACAGAGTCACGACTGGTTGTAGACATACGACATAAAACGTATATAATCAGCATTTGTTTAGTGGAGAAAATAAAATTTCCATTCGAGAAAAAAACGAGATTTTCGATAAGATAAAAAAATAAGGATTAAAAATATTAATAAATAAAGTCGCTCAAACGAATCTCTGGGGGGAAAAAATTTGGCACAATAATGTCGCGGAAATAACAACTGAAAAAATGGATGAATGCAAGAATAAAATTCTGGTAGGTCATATGTAGGCTACACCAAAATAATTAAGATGCTACAGTTAAAAAACACTTATTATCTACACAAATGTTATTCAACCAAGCAATTCATATGAAATTTAATTATTATCAAACAGATTTTTATAGATTTTAAATTCTGGCTATGAATAAAAAATTATCAAGTAATTCTGTAATATTGTATGTATGGCCAATCTCAATACAATGGGTTGGGTTCTTTTGTCCATCAATCACAATTATATTCAAAATGAAAACGATTCTTATTATGACTTTTGTCATTTCATTCGTAGACATTTTTCGCAGCAGCACTAAAATTCTATCACACCTCATATGTCACTTACGCTGTCATCTCAATATGTAAAAAAAATTCCACCAACAACGATACAGGCTGCAGGTTCCCCGGCGAGGAATGGCGCAGCTTGCTTGTTATTGGATGACTTCTAGAAGGTTATTGAATAAATCTCAGAGGGTGCAGTGATGTCAGGAAGCGTATCGACTAAATAACTGAGCTTTGATGGTTCTCAGAAGATAGATGAAACTCGCACACCGGGCATGACACGGCAATTAAATGCTCAGCTGTGCCATATTGCTGGCGATCTCCTTGCGTGATATTGGTTGTTGTTCTGCTCTATTTCTGCAACAGACGAATGACCGAAGGTCCAAATGTGCGGCAACATGCATACATGTCGATCACTTTTGGATAGTTTAAAAAGTTTAAAACCTTCAATACGCGAGCTCGATATGTAAATAAACATTTCTATAAATAATTTCAACTGTTGTAAGAAAATTGATTAAAATTAAACTGCTTTCCAGAAGCAATGAACAGTTCTCCTCATGATGTACAGTCCATGTCATTATATCGTAGGTTAAATTTTGTCAAATTTTCTCCATAGTAAACAATAAAAAATTTTTCTGAATTGAGAATTAATCGCATACAGAGCTTTGCTTGAGCCAAATTTCGTGTATAACACAGAAATTTATGCGCTCGAGAGTAAATACTTAACTGGGTATGAATCTTAAAAATTCTTGCAAGTTAATTTTCATACGAATACGTGGATTAACTATGCTCAACATTATGAATGATGCGCTTGAAAAGTATACATCGTTCAGTCAATTTATATTTATAACCAAAGTAATACCTGCAGACTTACATTGCGGAAGCGAGCGCGAATTCCGGTTAAAAAATATTGCATCCCCCAAGGATAAATGTCGACTTCAGTGAAATTAAACTGAGGCATCGTGAGAAATCTTGTTAAAAACCGAGCTAGCTGTTCCTTACCGAGCAGCTTAGACATGCTTTCATTAGAACTAAATTCCCTTGATGGTCTCAATAACCTTTTCTGGACCTGAGCTTCGTATAACGAGATTTCCAGATACGCTGACTAGGCTTTCTTGGATGCCGATTTTAGCAGTGGCACTCAGTGACGGCAATTCTGGAGCCTCCACAGATCATATTAAAATTCTTTTAACGATAGCAGATCATATCAATATTCTTTTAACGATAGCTCGCACAGGCTTGACATCCAGACAATTATGACAGGAGACGGAAAGCCCATGGACGAAGTCCATGCGCTAAATACTGTGCATGCATGTGGTGTTTTGTTGCGACTCGATTATGATCGCTGGTATTATTGCGAGAGCTTGTGTTTCAAATAATTGGAACGTAAACATGATGGTTTTTTTTCTCTTATTTTGTTAGCTTTAAATTCAGTTGTTGTTATAACGAAAAATTATTTCAAGCTCAGTGCGTCAACACATGCCATAATTGAAATCCTTTAATAGTTTTAGAAGGGAAACTTTACGGCAATTCGTTACGAAGAACACAATTGTAAACATTCAAAAATTGAGGAAAAAACGCAATAATAAGAAATTTCACATAATATATTCTACATGGACGATGCAGCATCAGTAACAACAATTGTAACATTGGCGCTGCTACACTAGCAACATTTGTAGCTACTGAACCTCACGCAAAGATCAGATATAATAAAGTAGTAGCAACAGTTTCACTAGGATGATGCACCACATCCAAGGCAGCACCACAGCCACACTTGAGGACAGCACTCATCACAGTTCCTTGTCTGGATTTTACGAGCCTGCCTGATTGAGTCTCGGTCTCCACGGGACGATATTTTCAGATGGACGCAGAGTAGCAGAGCTGGCGTCACAACAGTTACGGGCGCACCAAACTACGCGACCGGAGAATGTAGACACCACCACTTCTCTTGTTTTGTGCACTTGTCATCGTTATAAAACATGCTTCATGTTGCTCTTCTAGAGATATGCTTATTAGGTTTAGCTTCAAAAGAATTTCCGTGCCCTGCAAGACAAAATTCTGACATGGATGTTAGACAGTGAAAAATTAGGAATCAAACGTTAGTGTCACGTAAAAAAACAAATCTTTTCGAATCCTGAGCGCTATTAAAAATCTCTCTCCATTAAGGTAACACTGCTTTTTAAATTTCATCTTGTAAATCTGATTGAATCACAGTTTGAACTGAAACGAGACGACGCTGATTTGAGTCGCATAATTTAAAAATATAACTCAGTACTCACTGCTGCGAGTGACAGAGAGCACATTTTCTCGTCGACGAAAACGTGAAGTCACGGACGGACAGACAGACGGACAGACAGACATGGCTAGCACAATAGTGCATTTTCCATAAATGAGAAAATGCGCTAAAAAGTATTCATCATACTACCAATAAAGTTCATTTAATGACAGGACATGTTTATTTGATGTGAAGTGTGTGTAGATGAGCCAGTTTGTTCTTCAAATTGACACGTTGCGTAATCTCGCAGTTTATTATCATGAAAGTTATTATAAGTCTCTGCTGTCACGATCGTGGTTTCCTCCAATTTTGAATGCCATCCAAAACTAATCTTGAAAATGCAAACGAAAAAATTCCTAAATAGAATCTTAACTGTTGTTACCTGTACTAGTGTTACCAATGAAACAAACCAAACCATATCTAAAGACATAGTCTGAACAAAAAGTTTGTAAGCTCGGATGAGTGATCCCAAATATAATGATGCACTATAGTCAGTGTATAAACATACAAATATTTCTTAGCGTGGAAATAGCAAACAATACTGTTATTCCGAATAAGCATATCGTATTACGGCAACGTCAATAAATTAAGCCACTCTTAGTGTACGTTATCTGACAATCACGAGCTTTGCTTGAGCCATCCGCCTACACCATTTTTTTCATGTGACTCAGTTTTTATTGAGTGACTAAGACTCAATTATAGTTCGAACTATCCAGAAAATAATATTTTGTATTCAATTTCAGTTCTTAAGTGAAGATAAAACTCAATTAAAAGTTTCCAGCTGCGTTCGTTAATGATAGCTCCGACAGATGTACAAGCTTCCAGAGGATAATGCTCTATATTCTATAACAATGAATACACAGTCGAGTTTTTTATTCTTTGGTGCTTAATATTAAGCCTCCGTAAAAAATAACATAGCAAGATGATATACCCTAGCTCAATTTAATGACCATCAGCAAGTTTTCTTCCATCATTTTATAGTGAAACGTATGTGTAATACAGAAAATTCCGGTACAGAGTGACGTACAATTCTCGGCTAGTGAACTGACTGCTACAAATCATAGCTTCAATAATTGCAATAAACCTGCCGCACTAATTTAATGTTAAATCTGCCGCACCACAAACAGCTGCAGAAATGTGATGTTTGCATCACACCTGCCGCACCACGAACAGCTGCAGAAATGTGATGTTTGCATCAAGCCTGCCGCACCACAAACAGCTGCAGCAATGTGATGTTTGCATCAATCCTGCCGCATCACTAACAGCTGCAGCAATGTGATGTTTGCATCAAACCTGCCGCACCACAAACAGCTGCACGAGAAAGATGTCAGTCTTAGATTAGCCACACAATTAATTTAATGATTTTAATGAAAATATTTTGTTAGGGGAATACACTCTAAACGAACATCCCCCAAGCACACCTAGGAGTGAAAAATAAAACTCACGGGAATCTACATGTCGGGAATCTATATATTATGCTTATCAAGACATAACAGTAGGTAACTGATGCATGTAAAATAACCTGGTTATAAATTTGAATGTCCAATTTTATGCAGAATATTCAAAGGCTTTGCAGCCTGTTGTGTTTGTATTTTTCTTGCAATGGGCCTTCGTAGTTTACATGGTAAAAAATATCGTCTCATTACATAAATGCAAGATCGGTTACATTTTATGCGTAAAAACAAGCATGAGATAACGTTTCAAGAAACCTCTATACATATCTTCTTTGTGTAGATTTTCTGAGGGCGCTACTAAACACTATAGAATTCTTCCCACGCATCACGGTATCTTTTAGGGAAAAAACAAGAGACAAAGACCGCCAGGTATACCGTACGAAGTTCACCTTAGTTTGAGAGAGGCCTAATAATTACGTAACAAGCTAAATCCTGACTGAAAATTTGCAATTCATCCAGAACATGTCATGTCATTTGATTTAATTACCTGTTCAAATCAGCATACACATTCAGCCTTCACGCATTTCGACGATGTATATCATTAACTATGTAGCGAATATAATACAGCTTTACTAATTCTATTCAATAGTTTTTTCAGCACATTTTACAAGCTTTCTATTGTCTACGAAAATACATGCCTGAGTTTTATATTTTACTGCAAAAATTGAAACTTGTTCATATTGCATATCAAGATACGTAGAAAACATCACAAATTAGAATATTAGAATTTAGAATTCTATATCAGAATTAGAATAGAATTATATTAGAATTTTATTATATATTATTAGACAGAATTATATTAGAATTTTATTATATATTATTAGACAGAATTATATTAGAATTCTATATAGAATTAGAATATCAGAATTTAGGTAGAAAATATCATAAATTAGACCAAATTGTTGTTTTGACTACGATTTTGTCAGCGTTTACTTACAAGAACTTTCTGCCAACGTGGCTACCAAGTAGTCAAAACTGGTGCACGTTTCAGCATGATCCTTGCCGTGTTGGTCGATAGGAAGAGGCTAGAAGCAGACACTGTGATAATCTAGTCAGCCTTACCAGTTTAGCCTCCTCATTGTTGAGGAAATGAATGCCTACGAAGTGAAATGACTGGAAAATTTGAGTTGCGTCGTGCTGATCCCGTTTGCTCTGTAAAATTGACATGTTCTTCCTAGTAATGACACTGGAGAGGTGTCGCAGAAATCAATTAGTTAGAAGAAATTCAATTCAGAGGAGTCTCAGAAGGCACACTTTATATAGAATTATGCGAGTAATTAGAAGCCAGACTTATCAAATGAACACTTTTCAATTTCTCAATAGCTGGCACATCGAACGTGGGTGGCATCTAACGTTATATTAATTAATCTGTGAATTGAAAGATTGGGATCATGGGTACAGATTTTGAACATGGGTACAGAAAGATTGGGGATCATTTGGGATCATGGGTACAGAAAGATTGGGATCTCAAGGCAAAGATTTTGATATCATATTTACAAATTGCGCGGAGTTTGCAATTCATTATTTTCTTCTCAGTGTGTTTCAATTACTTCTCATTCATTTTTTAACTGCTTACTTTGACCAAAGTTCAATGCCTTAATTGTTACTTTTCAATCTGTTGGTTCAAACCCACAGCAAATGACCGTTGCCATTCAATATCGAGCAAAGTAGAATGTTGTGCAGGAATAGGTTTCAGTCTCCTCCTACAGCTGTCTGCAGCATTCTTATGAATGGATGCAAGAAGAAAGACAATTGTGTCGCGGACCCACGAATTTACGTTCAGTTTTCGAAACCATAAATCACAACTGGTCATGGTACATGGAAAATGTTTCTGCTTAAACCAGACCATATTTTTCTAAGATACTTAGGTGCCACACAAAACACGTAACCACATCAGAATTTATTACTTGTCACCAAAATTGCAACTTTTTTCCCTAAATTAAGACAGTATTTCAAAGCAATTAAGCCCCGACTAAAAAGTTACCCACTTTCTATAATCCGCGACAGTTTCATCAGTTGTAGTTTTTTTAGAGCTTCTACTGCTATTGTAATTTTGGCTTGAGTTCTTTTGAGGATTTTTGCGGGAGTTTGCAGGGGCTTTTAGAAGACTTTGCTTTCATGCAGGAGGCCCGTAAGTAAGGAGCCTCATTTTGCTTCTCTTTACGACTTCGCCCGACATCTTTTCTAAACTCAAAGTATGATACCGTGTGAGAAAAATGCCCTCTAAATTACAGCTAATTTTTTACGATGCTCGCCTCCATACCACTCGCACTTAACAGGTAAGTTTTCGAGGTCGTACAGAAGCTAGCAATCTACTATAGAATTCAGTTAATTATTCAAGTAGTAATATAATAAAAGTGGGCGTAAGTAGAGGCGAAGGCCATACGCTCTGTTCATGCCAACGGTTACTGCGGTCATTTTAGGTCTTTACGTGGCGCTGCGACGCAGAACGCGTCTCTGGCATGGGCTTCTGCCTTCTATGCCAGTTTCCTTGGCGATTTATATTCTAATGAACAATATTCCATTGGTTTTGTTTATTCTGACACTAGACTTATTTGCATATCTGTCGCAACAATGTTATAATAAAAGCAATATCGCTTAGAAATATTCAGGCATATTAATGGCGTTCCTCGTTACAAAGACCGGTGAGTTTATAATATAATATATATAATATAATCGTAAGAGTTTGTAACAACTCCTTAACCTTAATGAACCAATGAAAGTTGTCTCATCTGAAGGCATCTTTCGGTACTGGCATTTCAGTGCCCAACGCATTAAAAGCACCTGAGTCGCATATTTTTACTTAAATTCAAATGTTAAATTAACAAACGTTTGTGCCCTTTAATAAGATTTGTGCGCATAACGTGCTCAGCATACGTCTAATTCGCTTCAGAAGAATTGAAATATTTCATAGTAGAAAAATAACTCGATACAGTTTAGATCCAACTTTGATCATTCACTTAACTCAAAATCAATAAGAAGAATATTCACATTAATACATTTCGATTTCAAAAGTAATTTATTAACACTACAAAATTTGAAAATAATTGTAATCCTAAAGTGAAGTGACACGTTTGAGTTCACGGCGAATAGCGAGCGCTCCTTCAAGGGATGTCCATTGCTAATCTTAACTTCACTCAAAGTCTCCAACGTTCTTTTTCGCAGAGCCTGAATTTTTCTGAGGAATTTTACGGTGCTCGAAAACTTGGTCGAATGAAATATATACAAGTTGACTTCATTTTCTTGATTGTGCGATTATTCTTTAAAAAACTTCCACGTTTTACGATGGTAATGAGAAACTTTGAGCGCTCACGAGCATTTCGAGTCTCACTTGCAAATAATTTGTAAAATACAGAGCCATTTGCTCGTTCCATCATAACTTTCCTCGCTTTTCAGTAGCAAAGAATTGTTTTCAGTATACATTTAGACGTCGTAGTCAAGACAAGTACTGTGTTCTTGAAAATATAAGGCATAACATAAAACGATGTCAAAATATGTGAAAATAAACTGATATTTAAATGAACTTCAGCTCGATTGGCTGTAGTTTCTGTATATTATTTCAACATTGGAACATTTGCAAATATTTATGATTGTGAGTTCAATAACTTTTTTTATACAAACACAACAAACACATTCTTTCTACACATCTACTTTTTCTTAATTTGTTTTCTATTATGGACTGTCGAAGCAGCAGCCCAATCAATAGTTGCTGATATCTACTTTTTTATAAAAACCGTTTCAATTTAATGAAAAGCTCTAGCATTAATTAAAATTGAAAAGCACCTTGAAGGTAGGACCTAAACCTTTCATTTTATTCTGAATATAGTTAAGGGCACATCACACTGAGTTTTAAAATTTTAGACTTCCATATTAAACATCAAACCTTATTGAATATTGGTGAATTTTTCTCAGCGCTTTCCCTCTTAAGATTGTCTGTGAGATCAAAAATGCATGATCCCGAGAAATTCCAGGACCGTAATCCGACGGAGGTTCAGATCTGATCAAAAGCTTAAGTCTCAGGATCTCAAGATCTCTTTTTCGTTCTTCTCAATAACAGCTCTAAACGACGAGCAAATAGTATACTAAGACCGAACGTTATACGAGATAATTCTCAAAATAAAATAAAATAAAATCTCGTATCAGACTAAGTTTACTTTAAATTGAACGTTACCGCTTGAATAAAATATTTCTTTTGAAACACAAAATCTCTTTTCAAATCGGATTAATTTAGCTGAGGCACATATGATGTCAACTCAAGGGAATATTAATCTTTGTAATTATTCGCAGATAACCTCTAGCAGGGAAAGTCGGTTCGTCAATAATGCTTCTTCACATAAGTTAAGAAATCAGACACTATAGAACATTAAAGCATTGTATTATATATACTTTATAGTACATTAAGCTTTGTATTACATTACTTACTTTGTATTACATTATAGTATATTTAAGCTTTGTCCAGGACAATCGAAATAATTTGGAAGCATGTATAGCTACTTGAAATGACTTGGTATTAATAACATATTTAAACTCAGCCATCTGGGTACTGGCTATTATAGTTTGTGAAGTGTTTCATCAAGTATACTCTATATTTTGACTTTTATGCATTGCATAGAGCACAGTATCTCAGAGTGTGCTGCTAGAAGACATGGCTTAAGTGGAGCGCAGCAGGCAGGAATTTACTTTAAGTTTAGTTTAATTTGATTTAGTTTTTGCTATGCATAAGTAAAACTTAAATATCGATGACTATTGAACGAGATTCATTTACAAAACTACAGTAACAAAACGGTACATTGTTCAAAGTGGTCCAGCCGATGTTTATTGAAGACCATAAGCTACCGAACCGTCTTTGACATTCTAGAGCTGTCAGGTGACATCTTAACAAACAGAATGGAAAGAATTGGAAGAAAGTAAGAAGATAAATCATTCAACCATTTTACCTTTCGATTCACATATTAATTAAGAATATAAAAAAATTTACGAAACAAAAATTCTTAGACTTAGCCAAATAGACGTAGAAAAAAAATTAGAAAAGAAAAAGATTGGTTAAAAGTCTCACACCAAAAAAGTTACTTATTAAACTATGAACGGCGTTTCTCCATTTAATGGAGAATATGGACCACAGTTGCTATAAAATAGCTCTATATATTGTCATTTTTATCATATGAAATAGCTCCAATTACTCTTGCAATTGCCGCACCTCATCCTTCATTGCATTATAGGAACTGATATTAGTGATACAAGTAGGCGACGAGCATATCAATAGAAGCGAATGCGTCGTGTTATATTGCAAATGTTATTAAAGTGCTGGATTTAAACAAAGTCTAAGTACGCATTAATTGGTAAAATACAACAAAGAACCAAAATAGTATTTAAAATATTCGTTTATGAAGAACGTACCGAAAACCTTTCCTAATTCAAAGCAGTTGAATGACAATCGATTGCCAGTTAGGAACCGAACATAACCTCAGGGAAATGAGTGAGAAATTGTCGAAATAGTGATGTACTTTTCGCTTATGTTTGTATTATCCTGACCCGGTTTGTACGTATCAGTGCTCTCTGCTCGGTCTGTGACGACGTAAGTGTTGCAGTATTTGGACAATGACCCATTCATTTCTTTGCTCATGCATGGCTGGATGTGGAGTTTTGAAATGAATATTATTATTTCTATTATATTATTATTTTATCTTTAGTGATAGCTGATTTTTTTCTTTGCTGACGAGAACAAATTAACGAGACAATATCCACTCACCTCGACGGTAATGCTCTTTCGCTTTTATTCATTATACTAAAGCTCTTATTCTTTATTCTGAATTTTTTTTATTCATTGTAGAACAAACAACCCGTATCGTAATTTAGATTATATTCATAAGCGAGTGTTTGTTTAAAGTCCCGCTTTGTATCACGGATACATCGTTGCATTTCATCAGATCCGCTAAGGAGTAGATGAAATGTTAGCCCTTTACCCCACACACATCTTTACTTGGGTTCAACATGCTAGCATTCTGTAAAATTGATATTTGGTATGGCAATCGCAGTTTTTTATTAGGGAAATGACCATAAAAACATGGGAATTATTTGCATAGAGTAAGAACTGATCACATCTTATCTACCCAATGAGGCACTATAGAAGCAGGAGGCAAATACTGTATCTTTTTTTATCACGTATGAATTGTCGTAATTTTTATATGCTCCGATGTTCCGCACATTGCGCACTTCGAAGTTCAATTGTCTAACACCAATAAAATAAAATTAGAATGTCATAAGCAACAAAAATCCGATCACATTTCGAACCAACGTCAGGAGTTTAAAAAAATTGTTTCGCATAAAATTTATAGTATAGACTATAGAGTGTTCAAGTCATAGCAAGGCCATGATAACATTAGGACAAAAGTTAATATTTCTCTAAGCAAGCGTTTGCGTCCTCGTGAGGTCGTTATATACGTAGGTATGAGAAGGTGTTGCCCTCTTGTATGAACAAATCCACCAGCAAATAAGTTGATTTAAGAAACAAGTTAATTATATTGCAAAAATTACTGATTTTCAATCTGTTAAAAGTGTAAGTAACCCCATATTTCCAATTCTCTTCTTTGGCTATCAAATCTGAAAACAAGGCTCATACCCTGATGTGACGAAAAAATATGATGTCGCTCAATATACAGGTTTATGACGCTCTAAAAACTTTTTTCCAGCTTTACAAGCAAACTTTTTGGCGTGAAAATCCGCGTTCATCCTCGAACGTAACCGGTGTCTGAAAAATCCGGCGTTGCCAGGCTGCGCACGCCGAGGAGCCAGGCTTATTTTGACGCGAAGTCGCCAGAAGTCCGGCGACCTCGACGAGCGAACACCGTGAAATAAAGAAACGTTCTGGCCGAGAGGGTTGAAGAGTGCATTTTTTCTTAATATACCTATAATAAGTGCGAATATTTTTACAAGATGTCACTCTTTTTAGCGCATTTTCTCATTTATGGAAAAAATGCACTATTGTGCTCACCATGTCTGTCCGTCCGTCCGTCCGTCCGTCCGTGATTTCACATTTTCGTCGGCGAGAAAATGCGCTCTCTGTCACTCACTACAGTGAGTACTGAGTTATATTTTTTCATTAACGTAAGTATTTTCATTAACGTTAAAATGCACTTGCGATAATATTGTAGTCAGATCGTTATCGGGCGCAGTGAAGAAGCATGGATAGTTAAAAAACCCCCGTGATTGTTTATCAACTTCTATCAACAATTAACAATATTATTGTAAGGCATGGCCAAAAATATTTCAGTGTGTCGAAGCATTTGGTTTCGCTCTGTATGTTAATCCAATACGTTTTCAGGAACATATTTTATACGGAATAAAACAGGCACGCCTGAAGGACTGAATTAAAATAACACGTACAACACCGTGTAGCGTAACGACACTAGTTATAAATTTTGCATCCAGAAAATAGGAACGCCTTTCCAGCAAATCGAATATCGATTAAAAACCTTGCGACCTCACAGAGCAGTGCATTCTAAGTTTTAATTTTCAACTGTAGCACCGATGGCGCACCACGACAATCATATTGGATAGAGCAGCCAACTTTCATCGATGACGCATCGATGTTTTACAGATGGCCGTCTCCCCACCCAAAAAATGTAGAAATTAACCACTGGCGGAAAATAGCTGAGAACCGAGCTTATAATGTAAGGTGATTTCAGTTTCTAAATGTTAAAGCAGAACTGAATTACTTTCCTTGGTTTATCACTGCAAATAGATTTTCATAAAACGAAATCGAATAGTTTAGCACGGGGTAGCAAGATATGATCGAATGATCGAACACCGTCATGCACCAACGATGAGTATTCGCAAAAAAAAAAAAAAACTTTCGACATGCTTCATCTGCACTCATAAGTTTAGCAATTTATTGCTATTCCACTGCCAGGTGTCGGCAGAAGTGGCCGACTGTAATAAATTTATCGATAATAAAGTGAACATCGATAATCTGCTTATGATATCTTCCAGGTAATCAGCAAAGTATCGAGGCTTGACTCTTACCTAAGTTTTATTGTCACAACTCTTCAAGGAGTTTTTATGAACGTGACTTCATTTTTCCTTATTGCATCAAGAAAATAAGTCGTACTATCGAACCTGTTTGCATACTTTTCTAAATTCCTCATGTTGTTATAGGAACTTGAACACAAATTTCAACAAAGTTGTCAGCACAAACATTAAATGTATGCATCGACAATGCATCCAGTCAAAACACGTGCTGTTCAACGTAACTTTTTGGATAATTTTCATTGAATGAACATGTCTTTTAAAACAACCATATAAACATTTACCAACCATCCAGAATAAACCAAACGTTACTCAAGAAAACAATTTAACATTTAAAACTTTCATGAGTAAAGCAACGTATTAAAGCTGTCAATCACAGCTTAAATCATTCCAACATTATTTCGTGTTAAATTGAGGAGCTTGGAAACATCTTTTTAAGATGCAATTAATACAATATTTTGTACATGTTTACGTTTGTGAAAGTTAGATAAATAGTGCTCAGTCCCGCTCCAAAATTAGGTATTTTTTGGAGATTATATACTTCGTGGGCATGCAATGGAGCAGCATATGGTCGATCGGGATCAGAATTTCTACTCGAAGTGAATATTCTACAACGACGGTTGTTTTTTCCCTTATCTATACCGATTACCAGTATACTTGAGAGCTTCTTCAAAAAATAATTACAGCGTAAATCGTTCGGTATAAGAAAATACGGCATCAAGAACACACTTTCAAAGGCGATGTTATATTGAATGAATTAATGTATTTGAACTGGAATATTGCAGAAAAACTCTTTGAAGAGATCTTCTGAAACGGACAAGGAGCATTGCTAGAGAAAGCTTCTATGCGAGAGCGCAAATTGATATCAAAGTATACAACGTATACATGAAGGCTTTATCGGCTACATCACAACGCTTTCTTCATATAAACAGGATGTCAATATCTGCTGACTGCTTGCTGTACTCCCTTAACACGAAACATGTACGTCGTTGTAACATGGTGCGTAAAACCTTCAATAACTTCGACAAATATCAACAGTCCAGAACAATGGTCCAGCTTGCAGCACAGTTCATGCCATGTCAAATAAAGGACGAGAGTTTTCCTTTTGTCTGCTACTGCCAAGTGGGAATTTCAGAGCCAAACTTGCGTTCTTCATCGTCGGGATTTGGCAGATAAGAATTTCATTGTCTAGTGGAGAGTTCATAACGAAGTTATAGCTGTAGAGATACGATCGATATTACCGGACTCAAACCCGCTACTTTTGTTCTGACACTTGTATTTAAATTTAATGTATACATATATACGAAATAATGAGCTGTAATCGAATAAATACCGACATGAAAAGAAGGGTTTCCAGCAGAAATAACTGTGGAATGTTGTTTATTAGACGATTGCAAAATCTGTTAACATTGGGAGGCTGAGAGATTGTCAACCATTGCGAGGCTGAGAGATAATCACATAAAAATATTGTTTCTTCAGGTTTGACTAAATAGAGACGCCATCCGATCAACGAATGTTAGGCCCCAAGTGAACCTAATACAGATATAAAAAATTTACGTGATACATATATTTTTCGAGTCTAAGTATGACTTTTTAGAGTTTTTTTTAAAGAATGGCGTACCGCACCCGAAGAAAGTTATGCGCAAATTGCTTTCCTGTGTGCGGCTCAATAGGCAGAACGGCAGCCGCCTCTGGAATAAGAATCATTCTTAATGAAGTGCTTAGTCCACGCCGCAGCCCTGAGCGAATCTGTGCACGCTTCAGTGCATTTGTGTAAATACGGTAAAAGAACCGAACGCATTTTGTAGTTTATCGTACATACTGTCATTCAGAATGAGACTTTTCATGCTATATTTTGGAGGTTCACGCACGATTTTAGAACTATTTTTTTTGTGACAACTACATCCGGCTTCGTTGTTCTTAAAACTATTTCTAGTACTTATTTCATTGCGATAGGAATTATGCAAAAGGCAGGAAAATTTTCTGACTTTAATTTTCAGAGAAGTCATGAACTATTATGAATGAATTTTGGTACGTAGAAATTAATACTTCCTTAGAGGATCGAAGATTCCAATAGCACAACACATTATACATTATATCGTACTAATCAATTTACGTCAAATGCAGAGACAAATTCTTTCAAGAAATTTTCAATGAAAGAGAAGCTATTTGGACTGAAATATGATAAAAATCCATCGTTGGATTATGAGCAATCACGTTTGTTTTTTAACTATTGTACCCCTGGGTTAAAACCTTTATGTTAATAATTGAATTCAGATGAATATGTTATTTTTGATGCATACAGATAGATTTCTGGATGACGCGACATAAAATAGTCGGATGAAATAATTCGAGGATAGAAGGATATCGCAAGCATTGTTTCAACGACTTGACTTCACAGAGGAACGCTACGTATGTTGGAAGCCTCGGAAGCACCATAAACGGATTGTTATTTAGAAGCAACAAGCTTAGCTCAGGCTGAAAATAGTACATTCAAAAACTGACACAAAATCACGCATCGCAACAGCGATCCTATTATGCGCTGCAGTCTTTACCAATTTTATCCCCGGCGCTCGCGGAAGTTTCGTGTGTTTTTCTTCATACGAGATTGTCGCTTTTGTCAAAGTTTATTTGGCTGAGCTAACGCGATTCTCTTGTTTGCGCTCCCCTCTTGTTTGTTGTGTGCTGGTCTGCGATGCGCTTGTGATGTCGTTACTAATAAAACTGACAACCACAGAACAGACAAAAATGGGCAAATCTCTGTAGGTACTCGTTTTTCTTGCCATGCAACGGCCAATGGCAGATTTATAATTTTCAAGCTATTATTGAACTCGAAAAATATCTTCACGCTTTTAAGAGTTGAAAAATGTTGGCAACGGTACAAGTTTTATTCATTCGGAACGTCCACCAAGGTAAGTAATTGCTAGTGACAAGAGCAACTGATGCAGCGGGAACGAAAAATTCAACGTATTAATTTGAAAAAGATATGAACTTACGCGGTAACTTTTTCATGAGATAATATTATATTTTTGCGCAATAGTTATTCATAAACGGGACGGAAACATTTAAATTTGAAAACTTGGAAGCAAACTGAAAAAGATTGATTTTGAAATTGGAACGGATTATGAAAATTTTAAACCAAAAATAAGAGGTTTCATAAGTAATAGTATAGAGAAATGAGACATGAAAGTGCTAGTATAATTTATGAATCTTGATTTTGCTATTCAACTATATGCCAGCAGTTCACAATTCTATAATTCAGTGGTTACGCTAATTTATTTTCATGTATATGAAATATAAACATTGAAGGCAGAATAAAAACTTGCCACCGGGAGAGTTCGTTGTACTGGCATACGTTCTGATGGCGCTGTAACTTGATAACAAAAGACTGCTGCATTATTTTCTCATAATGCGGGTATATGCATGGAACTTTGTCGTCTGAACTAGCAACGTAATCATATACTTTATGTAATGAAAAATCATTGCTGAAAATATGTCGGAATTATGATGCAAGAAGAGAAAAATATATGTATAACGATATTTTCTTGCTCATTCTACAATAATGATGGCAGTTTCGTCGTAATAAGTACGAGGAAAACTATTGTCACGTTTGTGAGGCACAGCAATGTAAAAAGCGATCATAGGTTACCGTTATAAAACAAATTGTTATCATTGGTTAAGACAACATATAAAAAATCTATCGTGTTCTCAACTATAACAAACTAAAAGCTCCTGTTGATACAAAATCGTTTCGCAGAAAATATGGAGTAGAACCCATTGAAACTTTCATTTGCATTGCTAGAAAAATGCTTATTTACACTTCACGCCAGTATGTGATACCATGCTAAAGAAAAGTTTAAGGCATTACCATCTCGCGTTTATTATAATAATTTAATAATCTGAACGTGCGCTTTCAACGTGCAAAGTGGGGCACGTTGTTGCAATTTCAAGCCAGTCTAACCGTCTGTCAACAAATTTTTGAAGTTGTTTCAGTTTATGCACTGACCAGGATTGCTCAAACACTTGTAGGAATTCCCAATTATCGTCAGTTAATTGATGCTTTCATACGAGTGATTGTTCTGCTCTTGATGACAACTACGAAGTTATGCATTCATAATCAATCGAGGGAGAGGGAAAGAATTTTCTCGTTCAATGAGCCGTAAAATTATACAAAGAGAGACCGATGCTTTGTTTGCGAGGTAGAAGAATCCATCGATGAATAATGTTACTGAGAAAACCGCTGCCATTTGCTCTCGCTGGCGGTGCACTGATCGTGATGAAGAATTCAATTGAATTTCCGCCTGTCTGGGTCTGACTATTGAATAAATTATTGTTTTCCTTTTGCATAGGTTTACTAGCGAGCAGTAAATTCGCAGACATTCTAAATATAAAATTGCTGCAAATTAATAAAAATTTATTTTTAATTAAATTGTATGGATGAGAAATATAAAGAAACAGATATAAATTCAACCTTACTAGTAAAGCTAGCAATCAAGCAAAATAAAACATTCCATGAGCTTCATTTTTATGTTATGTTTAAAGTTAAAGAAAAAAGAGTTAAAAAGCAACAAAATTCAGGGAAAAAGGCATTGCAGAGTTTTAAGATGAAAGGTCTGGTCAATATTCAAAGTTGAGCGTATCTAGGAACACCAACACCCATAGCAACAAGATAAGAAAGAACACTCCTCACTGAGGTGGCGATCGAACGAAACTCTTCCCATCGCAGTCACGATTTTTCCGCGACCGCGAAAAGGATCCAGCGAAAGCCGCCGAATATTTCCGGCGCTATCGTGTAGACCTGGAGCAACAAAATTCTCGGGCAAATCTCCTCAAATTTATGACATCAGGGCCCATAAATGATGATCCGTTACCTCAGAGAGCTTTTGTTTTATATTTTGTAACATAAATAAACATGCAGGAGTGACAGCATATATTGGACAGAGTAACAGTGAATTTCAAATAGTTGATATCAGAATAAAGTTAGCTCGAAATATTGTACCTTATGTCTGCAGGGCAGTAGTTCACAGAAATTACTTAGGTTTTTCGTTACATTTATAATTTTGAAGTCATTAGAAACCTGCGAAATACTTTGTTTAGGAATTATATAATGGAATTTATTTAGCAAACGCTCCTGATGTTAAAAGAAATTTGAAACATGAGAGCTTATTGAGGTTCGGTTGCGAACAAAATTTAGTTCTAAAATGAATAGCGTTATTTCAACGATAATTATACTTGAATTGTGATGTGATTCGTCATGGCTTGAAGTCGGTAGTTCAATGTCCAAACTTAAGACAAGTAAAAATGACCCGGCAATCATCATTCAAAAACTGATTGTCCATTTAAGTTGGACTCACCATTAGAAAGCTTGTATTTTACGTTGACTTGGGGTTGCCCGCGAAAATACAACCGTCGGTAATTTTTTGTCAACTATTAATCAATGATGGATTTTAATAGTCTGAATTGTTGAAAGCAGATTTCTAAACAAGAAATGCTACTTAAGCAATTTATCCTCTTATTCTTTTACTTCTTATTATTTTCATTAAGTTCAGTAAGTGTTACAGCAAAAAATATCAAGTATAACTGAATATTAATAAAATTATATAAAATAGATAAGCACGAAAAAATCTACATGAGCATTAATTTCTAGAAATAGTCCAGTGCTTAATTTAAAAAAATGCGGCGTTTTTGAAGTAAAAATGAGTAGAATTATTCAATTGGCTCCTGGTAGAATAATTTCAAGTTTGTAGGTTGTTATCTTCACACAAAATGTCGTTTAAAACGACGCGAGCACCAACCTGTGATGCATGCGATGATACGTGACGTGGGTGACGGGTGACTGCATGCATGTCACGTGAGGAGGAGTGACGGGTGACTGCATGCAAGTCACGTGAGGAGGAGGGGTGACGGGTGACTGCATGCAAGTCACGTGAGGAGGAGGGATGACGGGTGACTGCATGCATGTCACGTGAGGAGGAGGGATGACGGGTGACTGCATGCACGTCACGTGAGGAGGAGGGGTGACGGGTGACTGCATGCATGTCACGTGAGGAGGAGGGGTGACGGGTGACTGCATGCAGGTCATGTGAGGAGGGGTGACGGGTGACTGCATGCACGTCACGTGAGGAGGAGGGGTGACGGGTGACTGCATGCATGTCACGTAAGGAGGAGGGGTGACGGGTGACTGCATGTATGTCACGTGAGGAGGAGGGGTGACGGGTGACTGCATGCATATCACGTGAGGAGGAGGGGTGACGGGTGACTATGCACACGTCACATGTAACGTACACAGCTGCACGGACGTCACGGGTCACGAGACGTACACGCAACGGGTCGCGGGTTGCCAACGTTCATTAACGATTCACGCGCGTGTTTATGGCCGGGTCTGCGTCTTAATTGTTTAATGGCTCGTATTTATGAAGGAGCATAACTGGATCCGCATGTCCGCTTCGCTCATATTATTTATTCCGCAAATTATGGCCTTAATGAATCACGGAAAGCTACGATCGCGCCAGCAAATGAGGAGATATGGAGCAATGCGTTCCGCGCTTCCTGTTTAATGATGATGAATTTAAATGTCCTCCGATAAATATTCTTGCAGGTGCCATTATCGCCATCATCATTATCATTAGTGCCATTGTTTGTGCTAAGCCTGAAATAATGCTGCAGAGGTTACCGGGAGAGGAAAGATGTTCAATAAAGATGTCGTACTTAGCTTAAAACAGGCGATGAAGGAAAGTAACAAATAATTTGATTTAAACTCTTGTATTGTCTGAAGAATAGACAGAATAGCTTCATGTAAAGAACTTATTAGACAATGATTAAATTAGATAGAAAAATTAGATCAGTATTCACTGCAGTGTGTGACAGAGCGCATTTTCTCGTCCATCCGTGAAGTTACAGACGAACGAATTAGTCACGGAAGGACAGATATGGCGTCTTTTTTCCATAAATGAGAATATGCGCTAAAAAGACCATATTCCACAATCCGATCGACCAGTCGAGCAATCTGTTACTTTTTTCTTGCAATTTAATGTGACCTTTTTTAATCACTTTTCAACAAATATTTTATATTAATAGCTCCAAAAGTGGAAAATTTCAAATTCAAATAAGCGTAGAACTAAAGCAATAACTATCAGGCATGGCCAGCGTTTACAAGAACATTAGCTATTTAGAGTGTCTAATCGAAGAAACAAATAACTCCTCCAGATATAAAATTTCTGTTAAGTTGTAGTTATTTAACTTTGTTCTAAAAATCAACTTGCCGATCTGGATAGTTCATTTTGATGCGGTCAGACGCGTTCCCTTAAGTGAGTTACTGAAATATTGGGATGAAAATCCGTGGGTTTTCAAATATCCGAGTCGATTTTGGACAAGCTCGTTAGAATTCACATCAGTTGACGAGACAACTTTTCACGACCCATAAAATTAGCCTGCAGAAGAACACTTTAAGAAGGTAAAGAGAACTAAAGCCAATAATAATAATGTAATGAAAAATGTCAAATAAGATTTTTGTTCAACAGATGCGTGAAAAATGTAAGTAATACGAGGAAATGGGAACACCATTTGATTAATTAGGCTAGACCAGGCATTTACATAAAACTTTTAGATTAAGCTATAAGGCAACGACGACATCCATGCTTAACAAATTCAACAGCACAATCTACAGATCTCCGAGAACTATTGCACTTTTCTGCTTAGGAGTGTAATTATGCGATCATAAACATACAAGTTATCTCACTGAAAACTGAAGCTAGTTAAACAAATAAACGTAATAGCTGAATAATTTAAGAACTTTTGTCTACAGGCAATCTGGTCGCAAAAAATATATTTCAAGCGCTATGTGTACACACTAGTTGGAATCTTGATTTTGTTTCCATTTTGCTCGTTCACCCTCTTTAAAACCTCAAAAAATATGGCTAAGCACCAATTATTCCAGAGCAATATTTACATTGCCATCACTCTTTCCGCATCATCACGATCCACGGTGATATTTACGTCATCATTATTGTGCACTTTTCATTATTGATGCCAGGCAGCGAGCAATCAAACGACCTTCGCTCGCAACTCCTGCTCCCACGCTGCTCGTTTACGCCTCTTCATTTGCCTTAAAATTCAGCATAAGGCGTTAGGCTCGAGGCTTCCTAACTATTGAGCCTGCGGCCATTAGCAATCCTAAATATTGAGCCTACGGTGCCTAGCAATCCTAGAATTGAGCCTACTGTGCACCGCAAGCCTATCTATTGAGCCTACACCGCCTAGTATTCCTATCTAGTGAGCCTACGGCACCTAGCAATTCTAACTATTAAGCCTACGGCGCCTAGCAATACAAACTTAACGACGCACTTGTTTCGCTATACATTCTCAAAGAAATTTAATCTAAAGTTATAGGTTGCTATTAGCCGATGATTGGTCGTGGTTGAGGAGAACATTAGGTTCAGCATAGTCAAGATTACACAAAAATAATTATGTAATTTTGTACATATCATATTTATACGATAAAAATTATTTTTTGATCCTGAGATCGGCCTAATATAGGGACATTACAATCAGCTCTTGAAATTTTAGTACGTAGGTACTTATTTTATTTGCATATAAAATTTGAGCTCGTTTTCGTTTTTCGTCCATGATTCAAACATCGAAGGTCAATAAATTATTTGTATTAAATGAATTAAATTATTTGAAATCGTTAAAAAGACGATCATCATGACCATAATAAAAACTCAAGGCACTGCATCTGTCTCCTGAGAATAAACATTTCTCTGTCTGACCAGTGGATATCCAATCATGCGTCCCTGACGTTCACATTTAGACGACAACCTAAAGCATCAGTCCGGAAGCCACATATTATAACAACGATATTATGATTCCTTCATAACTCAGTGATGAGATGAACTCGTTGCATAGTTAGATTTGTAAGCGTTAAGAATACAAATATCACATAGCGCCTGAAAACCACTACAGCATATTTTGCTGGTAACAAGTTCCCAGTTGACATTTGCTCCAACTTATTTATTTTCATATTTCCCTATTTTGGAGGAGTAAAATCGTTTGCGCATGGAGCACTGAAAATGTCATTTCTGCGGTGAGGTTTCTGAGCGCGCAGAGGCCGCAAGCAACCTCATTACCAAGCATTCGTTGGCAGGCATGGCGGGCAACTCTATTAATAACGACCGTGGCAAGCTGGTATTTTTGGCTCAATAAAAAATTTTGGTGGTTGCCTGGATTCTTGTTTCACAATTCAGATACTCCATCAGCTTCCAGGAGCTCATCTCAGAAACGCTTGGTGGGTGGCCGTTTCTGTTACGTAGTAGATCCAACGTGAAGTCGTGGTGAGGTCCCGGTACGTTACGTTATCAAATGAATCAGGTGTTGTTGACAGTTATTCCTTCAAATAAAGTATAGCCTCGTAATTCACCTAGCGAATAATAAATGGATGATTTATCGTCCGTTTATCGGAGTACAGGGTCGTAATTCAACATTTTGGGATTGGCGTCACTATAAAATGTGCTTTTTAGAGGCACAATTCTGTTGATTCCCCTTGCAATGTGGCGAAAAAAACACTCTTTATGATAGAAAATAGATTTTATTCTAGTTGGTATAAATGATGGCTTCATGTGCAATAATTTGTTATTGAAGTTTCAGTTTTTTTCTTTTACAGCACAGGATGCTACGAAAAAAAATTAGATTCCTCTTGAGGATGGCAAAGTCACAGTAGTTCAAAGCAATGGTCATTTTCACGCATCTTTGCCTTGAATATGACAAATTTTCATGCACTGCTTAGTATTTGCCGCTATTACTCTCAAGACAAGCTCTTGCGAACGTTAAAAGAATCGGGCAGACTCAATTCTGCTGCGAGTCTTGAATTTTGGAAACATCGACTTGGCTTTGCCCAATACGGTACTGGAGGCATGTTGATTCAGGACCTTTGCTGGAATTTTCTTTGATATTCTTTGCACTTTTACCAATTGTCAGACTGTTTATTCCCAACTACGTCGAGCAAACATCGTTAGAAATTTGGCTCCGAGTCGAGGGAACATTTGTCCCGGAACTTTTAAAATGTCAGGAAGTAGTAGAATGACTATTCTCCTGCTTTCATTCGTCGTTCTGCTGCTTTCATTCATTTTTCTTTTCATTCGTCATTTTTAGAGGCAAGAAGCGAATACTTGTGCTTGGCTAAGCTCATGATTGTGTAAAGTGGTTCTAACTATTTGAGAAGTGAACGGAGTTAGATTGAAAGGTAACTGGAAGGCGTACGATAAGCTTCAAGACTGCTGTGTGGCCCCACGAATATGCCTCCGCGGAAATCTAGCTAATCAAAGTATTGCAAATTCTTTAATCGATTCTGTCAGAAATTATTTGCCTATATAGACATCATATGTAAGTTTTTAATTTTATTACGTGCATCATTGTGAAGGAATATGTAAAAATTGGCGAATAAAACTATAATAGAGCAGTTATCTACTATTAACACACACGTAATTGAATATAACTAAGTGCTAGGTAAAAATATCTGCGATGATACCCTACCAGATTGTTAATACAATTAACTAACCATGCATCTTAAATAAATAATGCAATAATATAACGATACGCAAAATTGCACTGGCTTGAGCAACGACAAAAAGTTGTAAAACTATTTAACAAGATAATGTTTTTTTTCTATCACAGAATGGCAACAAAATATAGTATGAAAGCAGACGACACACAACAAAGACCGAAGAAGCGTTCATAGAAGTACTCCTAAGAATAAACGAAACTAGAGAATGCGTCTAAACACTCCGTACATTGGCAGCAGGTGCAAATGACAGGAGGGGAGCGCCCATGGTAAGGAGTTTATTGTGCTGGTTCGCTCCTGAAATGTGGCGGTAGTAAAGCAAGGCAACCTCACACCTGCGCCCCACACAAGCACCAGCAGAGTCTCAATATTATAAAGCGCTCAGTATGGTGGGAAAAAAATCCTTACTGCCTTTCGGAGTACGATTATGGAAAGGAATCTGCTAAATTCTACAAAGTTTTGCGAATTATTTCATTGTAGACGTAATGTTTCGGCTGATTGTCTTTTCCTATTCGCAATGCGGTTTACAAGGAAAAATTCAAATTTATTTGACTCGTAAATTTATGATCAAGATTTAGTTGGAAGTAAGCTTTTGTCAGTATGAATTTCGGTTGCATGGTATTTCAAAGACAGAGACGCACAACACAAATCATCGAGCCAAGCTGAGATGGAAGCGATTGCGTGACGCTTCATCCGAGCCGTTCGTCACGCAAACCCAAGGGCATTCGTCACGTAGCCACAAACAAGAAAATATGCTCCGTCAACCATAAAACCTAAACTATTTTCTTACAAGCCGAATAACATGTTATAGAATATACGTAGCACTAATTATGCACGTTATAATATAAATGTTATGCGTCCTTCTGTTGATAATTTTCTTAAATAAAAATTTAGACCTCGTCAGCAATTTCAGGCCTTGCAATGTCCTTATCGTAACGCGGTCGTTAGTAACGTTAAGCGAGGACCTGAGAACGCGGCGTAGAGCGTGAGTGTCGAGAAGCACAAGCAACGATCACCAAGACATCATTACAACCAATATTTTGAGCTCCTAACTGCAAATTACGGCTATCGTCTTGACTGCATTTCAAGACTTACGGCTAGCATGCAATTTCGTTTCATGTTTTGCCATTGCCGCGCGTCCCGTGAGACTCTTCAATAATTACCAGAGTAAAAGCGTCCGTTATACAATAATTTGTTGAGGGCTTCGCAGCAACGTAAGCCTCTGCAACTCCCAACAAAGATGAACCAATTTCCAGCAACGAGTTCATGTCGCTTTAACTCACGGTCCTAATACCAAAACGGAAAAGCTTTGCAACAAATCGTTAAAAGTTTAGCGCTGAAATTATGTTCGTTGTTCGGAAATTTTATTTGACAGACGTAAAGAGCCAATTACGATGATGAGCTGCAGTTTCAAATTACCGCTCTTGACTGAATTATCGCTGAAAGTTTAAATGAGTGCGATTGATTTTAATGCGTTTTGATGGAAAATCTCACAAAGCTTAAAAGGAGAGAAAAAATCGCAGTATGACGCAACTCGTTTTGCAAATGCAGCGTTTAAAATCGGATTTGAAAAAAATGTTTCGTACAAACAACGCATGTTTACAACACATGTTTCGAACATATTTTCCTCCGACAATCTATAATTGGTCATAATTGAATACCTACTGGTATTTAATTACAAAATTTAGGACATTTAAAATAATTAACGGAATTGGCCCTGGTCCAGGCAGTAATCGATATACTGAAGCATTTCTCTATGAAGAAGATGAATCGTAGGAGAAGAGCAGCATCCTGGCAGGGGAGCAGCAGCATCCTGGCAGGGGAGCAGCAGCATCCTGGCAGGGGAGCAGCATCCTGGCAGGGGAGCAGCAGCATCTTGGCAAGGGAGCAGCAGCATCCTGGCAGGGGAGCAGCAGCATCCTGGCAGGGGAGCAGCAGCATCTTAGCAGAGGAGCAGCAGCATCTTGGCAGGGGAGCAGCAGCATGCTGGACGGTGTGACGCGATAGACGGGCGCGCGCTGCCTCATTTGTTAGCGTCTCACTGAAGTCGACAATGAATCCTCTTAGCTGCAGTTAATCTTGAAGGATGCGGCAGCGAGAAATATAGGGAGATACAATTCCGTAGTAGCAGATGTCGGATGAAGCCGTCACTCCTGGAGGGACATTGAAGGCATTCCAGGTGTCGCTCGCCGGCCTCGAATTTGTGTGAGCCTAAATGAAGATCAGCTTTGATACCACGAATGTCGTACCCAAGCCTCCCTGCTTTACGAAGTACTCAAGACAAATTAGACCTGAAATTGGCGGTATTCAGGACTGATTGAGATATCAGCAACTGAATTAAAACTAAAGCTTATGAATCAAACATGCTGTATATATGAGAGTAAATTCACATAAGTGAAGCTGCTGAGAGTCATCGCTTTAAAGGGAAAATTATAAGCCAGGATACACGGGCAATCATTCATTTGACGAAGAAATTCAATATTGTAACGAGTACGTAAAATGTATTCTGCTTATTTCAAGACACAACATAATTCTGTTACAATCACTGATCGAACATAATGATTAGCTCCATTAATTATTCCTATAATGATAATAATTCAAAAGTTTTAACTATAGAAGAGTTTTTTACGCCTAAATATCTATGAAAATTATGGAAATCAGTTATCTATGAAAAATCTATCTTGTCTATCATTTTCAATTCTCAGAAATTATGCTTCATTAGAGCAAAACTGGGACACAATTTATTGACAGAGCTTAATTATTAAGGCATAATTTCTGAGGACTAGGGCATACTTTCTTTAGAATTATAATTTATTAAGGAAATTCTAATTATTAGAGCATAATTTCCGCTCATTAAAAAAGTGTCTGACCAGCGTCTCACTGGCTACTATAGGAAGAAGCTTCAGGCGTGAGCCAGAATTCCAGCGCAATGCTGACCTGTACATCGAGGCAGACGCGAAGATTTGCATATTTTCCATGCATTTAGATGACGCAAGCAGAATATCTCGCGAAAGGTTGCATTGCTTACATAAGTCATTTATTAGATCACTGCAATACCCCGCTGCTTTACACACATCCTCTGACATCTGACAGTTAGCGCGGCCGGACGGGCTTCCCTTGCACGGTTGAGGCATTGAGCAATGTTGCTTTTTTTTATTGATTGATTGATTTTTATTCACAAAGGAGCTCTAGTTACAATTCAAAAGAAAAAAAGAAAAACATTTATAAAATAATAGAGACATCCAAGTGAATGCCCATAAGCAGATAAGCTTCGCAGGCAACAGAGGCGAAACAGAGGTTATCGAGACGCTGTCAGTGCATTGTTGTGCAAATAAAGATATTATTTTTGTGTGCCGAAAATAAAAGAATTTTCCGATTGATGGATGCAACGAATCAAAATTTCTAAAACTTTCTTTACAATTCAACATAATATGTAATAATTTCTTTATTTCTTTAACAAACACCCCTGGCATGATACTCGACGATGTAACGAATATTAAAAGTTGCAAAATTGATCAAAGACTTTAATTTTTACGGGCAATATTAAATAAATATTAAAAAAAGAATTACGTTAACTAAGTGACTGCCAGTAGGGCAGCGATCACTGAGATTTTCAGCAATTTCGCTGTCGGATGATCAATTTTCAGCAAAATCAGCAATTTCCGCCTACCCGTCCAACGTGGAATTTCATGTTAAAATTAAATGATTTACTATATGATCTTTAATTTCATTGTCTGATTATAATCTGCTGAGCAGTATCAGCGTCCAATAATTAGCCAATATTCTCTATTTAAAGTTTATCCTTGAAAGGATTTCCTCCCGGTCGTCGCATTGTACCAAGGGGAGGCGGAGGCTCTCGCACGCAATTACAGCTCGTGACAAATGACGGGACGCCTTCATAATGAATTGGCCTCGTGAATCGTCTCGCTCATCTTCTACCTCGCGTTGAGGTGCGTCTTTCAAAAATTAAAAGGACGCTTTCTGAAATTTACAGTAAAAATAACTGCAATATTGATGTATTTAATTCAAAAATCGAGGAATTTGCAGAATTTCCAGCAATTTCACAATGCGCTGAATTAGACGACTGGAAGATGACTTACAGTAGATATATAATACGACATAACTAGCTATGAACATAAGGACTCAAATATCTACTTGAAAAGCCGTAAAAAATTAGAATTAAAGCCATGAATTCTTGAGATTAATTTTTCATGAGGATGTACTATTTGACATATTCATTCAATTTCATATTGCATATCTACAGCTGCTAGCATTTATTACTCAATCTTATTTAATAAAAAATTGAAACGCAACCATAAATATTCATACACCATAACAATAAAAACAGCTGCAAACACCAAAATGTAAACTTATCGACACAAAATAACAGTCGCGCTGTTATATCGTGCAAATCTCATACAAGTGCTCAAAAACGACCACAATGCTTGAAAGGACTGTAATTTGGTATCAGAATAATTGGAATTTATACGCAAACGTCAACCTGATCTATGCATTGAATATTCAAAGGGCTACGAAGTCATTTATTGGATCATAAGTCATTTATCAGATCACTGCAATACCCTGTTGTTTTACACTCTGACATCCGACAGTTCGTACTGCCGGACGGACTTTGCACGGACGAGCTTTCTATATCACTGATATTTCATGTTGAAACCGTTTATTATGCCTAGGTTTAGATTAACTCTTTGTCTTCATCTTCTAAAATTAAAAATATCAACATGTTGAAAAATGAACTGCAGAGGCCATTCTGCACGTGCTAAAAATATCGACATGCGAAAAATTCCAAATAGAGTCATGCGGACTACAGTGCCGAAAATGGCTATACGACCACCCAGTTTTCTCCAAATATATTTTCTTGCACAAAAAATTAAGGGATTCTAATTATACGAGGTTAAACTACGTTTAAAAACGGTTCCAACGCTATGCGAAAAAATAATCTTCTCAAATATATGAGAATAAATTATGAAAATTAGAAAAACCTAGGTGGAAATGGTTAAAACCAGGATAGGTTTTTCTCCATTTTGGTATCTTTCTGTACCATTTTCACTTTAAAAAGTACAGCAATATAAAGAATATATTAATTTTCGTCATTTAGAGCCTTTCTGGTGTCTTGTGTAGTTCAGTGTCCTCACTTATATTTTTTCGAAGTAAAAAATATGCCAAATGGGACAAGACTCACTGAGGCCGAGAAGACGCAGTTTTCGGCTTTGTGAAATGCAGTAGATGCCAGCGGGACATCGAAATGGGAATAAAACGCTCAAAACCCATTGCACAATCATTTTTTTGCTAATCCGGGCAGCCAAGGGTGAAAAAAGCACACTGGACCAACCCCAAAATTAACCGACAGGGATCTTAGGAGACTGTTTTCTGAGGCTTCTAAAACTTGCGCTACCTCTACTTCTATAAAATTGGCCACTGGAGTTGATGTGACAGCACGACGCATCCGTTAGACATTGCATAACTCGAAGAAATTCCAATACATGACGAGGAAAAATTGCCCCTGTGCTCCAACAAAAGCATATTATCAACCGACAAAAATTTGCTGAAAAATATTTGCTTATTGGTAAGGGATGGCACATGATTACCTTCAGTGATGAAAAAAGTTCAATTTTTATGATCCAGATGGATGGCAATGCTATTGGCACCACTGGACCGTGAGCCTGAATTTTTTTTTCAAGCGGCAATCTGGTGTTGGTTCGGTCATGGTTTTTTAGGGCGCTTAGCTGAAAGGGAAAATCAACTCTAGCTATTTTACATGGGAGACAAGATTCCGAGGCTTACAAGCAGAAGCTGTTTTACCAAATTCTCCTTTTTGCCGATGAGAAACATGAGGGAACATATGTTTTCCAACAAGACAATGCTTCGATTCACACCTCAAAATCGGCAAACATGTGGTTCCTAGAGCAGAATATTACTCTGTTGCCGTGGCCGGCGCTTAGTCCTGACCTCAACCCCATTGAAAACTTATGGGGCATCATGGCGAGGGATGTTTACCAAAATGAGCGCCAGTTTCAATCTGTGAGTGACCTGAGCACGGCTATCCTTCGTTCTTAGGATAAAATTTCTCAAAAGACACTGGATTATATGGTAAATAGCGTGGGGAGAAGATGCATTGAGGTAATTATGGCGAAAGGAGGTGAGATTGCCTAATAAAATGAGTGTATGTGAGCCACAAACGGTAAAACATATCTTGGTCTTATAACCATTTCCACCTAGGTTTCTCTAATTTTCATAATTTCTGCTCATATATTTTGAGAAAATTATTTTTTTCGCATAGCGTTGGAACCATTTTAAACGTAGTTTAACTTCAAATAATTAGAATCCTATAATTTTTTGTGCAAGAAAAAAAATTGAAGAAAACTTGGTGGTCGTATAGCCATTTCCGGCACTGTATGAACTGAAGAGGCACCTGTGATCACGCAAGGTCCATAAGCCCTCATGAGCACTCGGTCCGAGGCTGTGTGTAGGAATGTCAAAATAAAAGAAGCTTCGGAAGTCGGTGAATAAAGTATGGTGTTTCAGTGCACTTAGCCTGCCCGTCATGCATGTTTCAGAGGCTTGCTATAGACAGCTCTCAGGGAGCTCTTAGCCGCTGCCTAGAATTACAACTAAGTTGGGGTCTCCCTTTTGCGCAGCCTCTCTTTGCATCATTTAACTTTCCGTTGGAAATGATTAATTTCATTGCGAAAATAACAAAATTAACATACTTTTCATTAGAGTACGTATTAACATAAAGTGTTCTTCATTTGAAGAAATTAGCACTCATTTGTAGCGAGTGATGTTAAATCGACGCCGTCATCAAGTGATGATCACCAACACTACTGCTCAACTGCACCAACTCTTCTATCACTGACAGAAAATTGAATCATATTCTCATCATTATTTCATTTCTTATCATTATTTTTCCTGACAAGCCTTCAAATCAAGGAAGCAAACACGATTGTTGTGGCAGCACACAGAAACAATCGAGATATATTAACAACAAATACTATACGTCTATACTTAGCA